>NW_004444100.1:5293899-5306255 GCF_000243295.1 Trichechus manatus latirostris | reverse complement strand
ACAACTGGAAGAATGTAATCGATGTCACTGAATTGTACATGTAGAAATTTTTGAAATGGTGTATCTTTGGCTATGTATATTTTCACCAAAAAAAAAAAAAAAGGTCTTCCAAGGTCGAGAAGGGAGAGTGTTGACATGTCGTGGGGTTGTTAACCAATGTTATAAAACAATATGTGTACTGACTGTTTAATGAGAAACTATTCGTTTTGTAAACCTTCATCTAAAGTACAATTAAAAAAAAAAAAAGAATTACGGCATTGGAAACCCTATGGGACAGTTCTACTCTGCCCTGTAGGGTTGCTGTGAGTCAGAATTGACTTGACAGCAGTGGGTTTGTAGACCACACAGTTGTTATAAATTTGCTTTAACTAGTCATGTACTTTAAAGATTTTAAGAGAAAACTTTAGTTTTTATTTTAACTTTTTTTTTTTTTTTTTTGCTCTATCTGGCAACCCTAGTGCCTAGGAAGCACCTGCTACACAAACCCCCTCACCCCCGCCTCCTTCCATTTAAATCAACAAGAACTGAAGACCCAGCCTGAATCCTAAAGTGCTCAGCTAAATTTACACTGGCACTCATCAAGTAGCCATCCCAAATGGCTCAACCCTACTGGCATATTTGAATCATCCAGGAAGCTTTAAATAATACTCCAAACCCGGACACTTTACCACAGATTCTGATTTCAGTGCTGTTGGTGAGGCCCCCAGATGATTTGAATGAGAAGGTAGGAGTGAGAATCATTGAGCTAGGGCATTAGTTCTCCAACTAATGAGGAGAGCTGATGAGAATCTCCTGCAGATCCTTTTAAATGCAGATTCCAGGCCCCTTCCCTGAAAGTTCTGATTCATCAAGTTTCAGGTGAGGCTCAAGATACCGCATTTTAACAAGCACCTTGAACCACGCTTTGCAGACCCTCCCAGTCTAGATCCTTGCTTTTCAAAGTATGGTCCCCAGGCCTCCAACTTAAGCCTCAACTGGGAGCTTGCTAGAAATGCAGATTCTCAGACCCCACCTGTGCCTTACTGAATCACATTTTACACTTTTAACTGATCCCCTAGGTGATTTGTTTGCCCATTAAAGTTGGAGAGACATGGACCTAGATATTTAACCCTTTCCAGAGAGCCTTAAGAGAAAAGGCCTCACCAGCTACTTCTGAAAATCAGTCAATGAAAATTCTATGGGTCACAATGGTCCAATCTGCCACTGAACATGCGGATGACACAGGACCAAGCAGTGTTTCATTTGGTTGTGCACGGAGTCGTCTCTAGTGAGGAGGCCACCTCCACGGCAGCTAACAACAAAGGGAACCATGCAACCTGATTCTCATATTCCAAGCCCTTTCTGAGCTATATCCTGTTACAGGGGTTCCAGTGTCTGACTTAAGACTGGGATTACAGCATTCCCGGGCATAAAAAGTACTTAGGCTCTATTTCCATCCTCATCAAATAATAATGTATAAAACCACCAACTAACCAATATTAAATTTTTGCATAATGAACATTTGGAGTGCTTACAAAAGAAAAATATGTGGTTTAAAAAAAAAAAAAAAGATCACCAAAGTATGGTATTGCTAAGGACTTGCAATTATTTCAAGTGGCTGTCCAAAAAAAATAAGAGCAGGTATCACAGGTGGGTGTAATTAGGAGTAATGGATTAAAATTAAGCACAGGAAAATTTGTGCTGGATAGCAGAATAAATTTTTTCACAGCAAGGTCAGCAGTTCCTGTGGTTGTTCCATTAAAACGGCTGAACCCCTTTCTCCAAGTTGAGTAATTTTCTAACTAGACTAAGGGAAGCATTTGGAAATAGCAGGCTAGAGAGAAATCCTTTGCCGTCCAGGCATTGGTGTGGATGATTTAATACAACAATTCCATTCCTGTAATTATGCATTTACTCTTGCCAAAATGCTTTCCAGTTGTTTTATTAACTAGGTTTCTCCGACACCCCTTTGAGGTCAATAAACATTTTACTACCATTTTTTACATAAAGAACTTGCAGAAGTACAATGACTTGCCCAAGGTCATCCTGCAAGTTAACAACTGGTGTCTCTGCAGTCCTAATACTGTTAATCCTTCAATCAGGCTCTTTGCCAATTCTAAATCCTCGGGGGGTTGGCGGGGGAGGAGGAGAAAGCAAACCGATAATGATTATTAAAGACCCTTTTGAATATTTTTCTAATGTTCCTCTAAGGAGCCTTACATGTGAATTACTTGAAATAGCCTAAAATTTTAGGATATGCTGGCAAGTAATACACTGTGTCTTTGAGTGAATTCAGCCTATTGAAAATAAGCAATTGAATTAGGTCTATTCGGCCATTTGTTTGACCGTATATTATGCCAAATGACTGATGTGATTAAAACTTTCCCTCTTGTTATAGTTGTCATAATTTTCTTTAAAGTGGTGGTTCTCAAACTTAAGTGTGGCCTTGCTAAAACAAGTTCCCAGTTATGTTAAAGAGGGAAGAATAACTCAGAAAATGTGGGTGAGGATGGTTGCACAACTAGAGGAATGTAATCTATGTCACTGAATTGCACACTTAGGAACAGTTGAATTAGTGTATGTTTTGCTGTATGTACTCTCAACAACAAAATAAAATTTAAAAAACAAGTTCCCAGGTTACGCTGATGCAGCTGGTCCTGAGACCATGCTTTGAGAACCACCGCACAAGCACTCAGCTGCTAACCGAAAGATCAGCAGTTCGAACCCTGTATAGCCGCTTCTTGGGGGAAAGATGTGGCAGTCTGCTTCCGTGAAGATTTACAGCTTTGGCATAGTTCTACTCTGTCCTATACAATCGCTATGAGTCAAAATTGACTCAGTGGCAATGGGTGGGCATGGAGTATATTCGCACTGTCAGATTCTCAGATTTTTTCCATTTAAATAAAATAAATATCTGTAACTGTTACCCTCAGACCACAAAGGCCTCTAATAAGCATGACCAAGTTATTCGGGTTTCACCTTTCACCTGTCCATTTTTAGACAAGGAGCACTGGGAAGAAAAAACAAAACAAAACAAAATGCCTGTAATGAATGAGTGCATTGCTTACTTCTCCCAGACTATTAACTGTACTTCATTCTGACCGTAAAGAAGTTCCAGGTCTCTTGTGTTAAATAAAAACTGATGTAAAGGGGGAAAATAATAGGAAATCCTTACCCGAGTATCATATTTTTTTTAAAGGTGGTCATTTTTATTGAAGTAGAGGAGAGATGGTGGTAGATAGATTCAGGGTAGACGTGGGAAGAGATGTGTCTTCCATCATGGCCTTATTATAAAACCCTCTGCCTTTCCATTGAGACTGAAGTCAACCACATTACTCTACTCCTAACTACCTCCAGTCAAGGGAAATAGCAAGGAGAATTTTATTCTCTTACTGAGCCCCCATAATGCCGAGTCCTCCCTAGTTTCCCAAAGGTGTGATCAATTTCAGTTCATTGTATTTCCAAGGGTCACCATCTGCAAGTATATGTCAGGCTGTCTAATTCTACAAAAATATTCTCCAAGGTTTAGAATCTCCTCCTCTATCCAACCCTTGTAAAAATAAATGTTATATGGAAATGTCATCCTTCTAACTTGTTTCTAGCCAAGCATGGGTGCAGGGAAGCTTTATAATTTACAAGTCTGCTCTCAGCTATGGAGAATAAATAATAAATTGCTCTACAAGAAAGCATTGCAGCACAGAACATGGCGCACACTGCCAGGCACAAGGGCAGAGCTCAAAGGGCACGTGTGGAATGATTTTACTGGACACTTACTGGGTGATCGGCATCAAGCTCAGAACCATACATGAGAACTCTGTGAGAGCATTTGTCTAACTCAGAGATCTTCCGGGGGAACCAGGGCACATCCTCTAGCTCTGTGGAAAACACAGTGCATGTTTAAAAATATTAGCTCACAGATTGTGTTTTCCCCTCTGCAACATTTGTCAGATTGCAAAATCACCCAACAAGCAAAAACCAGCCTTGCCTTCTTCCTCTGTCCAAATGTTCTCTGGCGGATTCAGAGTTACAATTGTGGTTTGAAATTTCAGCGACTGAATGAGCTCATTGAATTCTGTTTTACCACACTCACAGTCCACGAAGATTTCAACCTCAGAACTTCTTCTGCGGGATCTTCTGGATTCAATATGAACCATGTTGACATGTTTTTCCTGTAAAAACATAAGCAACATCTCTAAATCACCTTCAGGGCATGATAAAAGGGATGACACAGGCTGTTCTTGTTCAACCGTTAAGCAACAAGGTGCCAAGTGCCCATGAAACAGGAAAAGACAATCTCCTCATTCTCTGATTGACTCAAACATAGAAATGTTTCCAACTATCGTCTCTATTAATAAGCAAACTTTGTATTTATGTCTCTGTGTGTAGGTTTTCCTACCTCATTAAAAAAGAGAGGAGGCATTTAAGATATATAAAGATATATTTTATATATATATATATATATAAAACGATTTATATAAGATACATAAAAATATAAAGATTTATACATGTATTTACCAAAAACCAAACCAGCTACCATAGAGTCAATTCTGACTCACGGCAACCCCACATGTGCCGAGTAGAACTGTGCTCCACAGTGTTTTCAAGGCTGCGACCTTTTGGAAGTAGCTTGCCAGGCCTGCCTTCCTAAGTGCCTCTGGGTGAATTCAAATCACCAACCTTTTGGTTAGTAGTCAAGCACTTAACCATTTGCACCACCCAGGGATTCCATAAAGACGCATAAAATATATATATATATATATATATATATATATATAAAGATTTACATAAAATAGAAAGATAGACATAGGTAGGTAGGTAGGGAGAGAGAGAGAGAGAGAAAATGTATTTTAATTGTGAACATCGTCACTTCCCAGAGTGGTACACATCCCTGGTGGCGTGCATGATTATTTTGGGAAAAAATAGGTTATCATTCATATATTTTTTATTTTTATATATTTCCAAGAACATAACTAAAACTCAAACTTCGATTTTATAGTGATATAAGGTTTAATTTTGAAATAAAGTTTAAAAATGATTTTAACAATAAGTAAATAGTATAGATGGCAGGCAAATGTAGTTAGAAATTAGAAGGTGGTATGAAAAGGACTGAAGTTTGAGAAACACTGGTCAAACTGTAGCCCACATTGTAGGAAAAGAAAAGGGAGCAAGAAAAGTAGTAAAAAGAGGATCTCTGGAGGCAAATAGCAAACAAACAAATAACTTATTTAGAAGACCAAAAAAAAAAAAAAAACCCTGGTGCCTTCAAGTTGATTTCAATTCATGGAGACCTTATGTGTTTCAGCGGAGAACTGAGCTCCATAAGGTTTTCAATGGCTGTGATCTTATGGCAGTAGATTGCCAGGCCTTTCTTCCAAGGCACTGCTGGGTGGACCCAACTGCCAGCCTTTTAGTTAGTAATTGAGCACAAATCGTTTGCACCACCCAGAGACCTCACTTAGGGGGCCATGAGAGGCAAAACATAAGTTAAAAAAAAAAAACCTTAAATGGGACTACTTAGTAATCGCCTTCCTTCAGCAGCCTCCAGGGTGGCTTCATCCAAAGGTGTGTTGCTGCAACTATCGCCACACAAGAAATTTCAGAGATGAAATCTCCTTACAATAAGGTCTGAGAGGGAGGGCAGTAACTTAATACTTAAAAATAAGGTTTAAATTTCCCAGGTGATGTGGATTTCCTTTCCACTTCCTTCATTCATTCGAGACTAAGTTCTCCTCTCTACTCTATCACCTCCCCATCACTCCAGATGGAACACTGATTATCTGCACAATTCCTAATACAATCCTGGATGCTCTCAGAATTTCCAACATAGGAGCAGAACAGGTAGTTTCCAGACAAAATCACACAGCATTCTCTCTTATATAAAGAAACTAGGCCTGTGACCAGGAAACTGTCTCTATTTCTATGTTTTTATTAACCTTTGCAAAAATGCCACATTTTCTCAAATGGCTGATAATAAAAATAAGACTAATGTTAAGTTCAAGGTTCAAGAGACTTCTTATACCTTGTGCCACTTTGGACTGTTCACGTCCTTTAACTGAGGCGGAGTAGATATTTTTAGACAAGGCAACTGAGGTCCAGATGGGTTAAGTACTGAGGTCCAGATGGGTTAAGTGGTTTAGCTAAGGCCCCATGACCAGCTGAGGGTAGAGTGAAAACCCTAGTCTATGGCTGCTAACTCCTTCTCCTGGGGTTTTTCCACTGTATCCAGCTGTCAAATTGAATTGGCCTGCCTTTGGGCACTGTAGGGAGACAGCCAGAGATGATATAATTACATGTAAAACATTTCTCCAGATTTCCATTACCTCTGTTTATGGTGCCTGATCCTTTCCTCAAGGTCAAGAGAGAACAAGGAAATATATTAAATTAGGTGGCATCTTCCCCTCTCTATGGTCATCATAGAGGCATCATAATAATGCCTCCTTTACAAAGCACTTTCACTCGTCTTATTTCATCACAACAACCCTATTAGGTTGGAATTATTATTGCTCTTTTGCAAATGAAGATACTGAACTTTGGAAGCAGTTAGTGATCAGCCAAGTTAGGAGAATACAGGTCTGAATCCCCTGATGGCAATTCAGGCCATCTTTCCACTGCACGAACCGCCCAAGACACCTCACAGAGCTAGGCTCCTCATTTTGCTCAAATCAGCAGCCACTGTCCCCAGGTAAAATGCATTTGTAAGGGAGGGTGTTTGATGAAGGGTAGCGGAGCCATTGGGCATACCCTGGCAAGAGTGCAACAGCTTCTCTGGGCTTTTCTAGCCCCATCTCCAACCAGGCTCCTTCTTCAGGTTCAACCCATAGATTTGGGCCTGGGAAAAGGCTACTGCATGTCTACCAGTAAAGGGAGAGCCAACCCTACCACTTATCTATAAGGAGTGTGACTCAGCTTTACAAAAAAGACACTTAAATTCACGAAACAATGAGGCTTAGTGGAGTGCCAACTGCCTATACTCATGTATCTCACTTTGTGCAATAAACGTGCTCCTAGGACATGTGCACAACTCAAATTTTAACAAATCAAATGAGGCCGCAGGCTCTTGATATTTAAGTGAAACCCTGTTTGGTTCCTCTTGTGTTTGCATTTTCAGGTATTAGGCTCACATCTTTGAATTACTGACTTCCTCCCCCGGCAACGGTCGGCCGAGTTCCTAATGGCCTAATTCTGAATTAATAAATCATAGTTCACAATCATGTGCTTACTTCATTGTTCGGCAGGCAAACTCTTCTTGTAAAGCCTCATGAAATATGGTTTCTTTGAACCTTTCAACACATTATCCAGAAATTGATTCAGTAATGTTTCATAACAGATGGCAAGTTTGTGATCAAGCACACAGCCACTTTTAAAGTTAATTACGTCACGGTATTTTAGATTCACCTGGAAGAGTCTCAGAGCTTTTACCAACCCACCAACTTCGTTTTTCAAGGAGAATACAACAGCTGTCTTGCCACTTTCGATGGCAGTTTCACTTTTGCTGCTTCCCTTGTTGCTTTTCTTGTCATCATTTTTGCCAGCACTAGCTTTATTTAGCTTCAGGAAGGAAGAGAAAAAATATTAGTTAGAATTCCAGAGTCCTTCATAATTAGTTTTTTTTTTTCCTTTTTTAGATATTGCCCAACAATCCTACAAACTCCAAGTGAAGTTGCTATGTCACTCATAACTTTCAGTCATAAACATTGGTCTAATTTACTCTGGACCACTATTTTCCAGGGCTCTACGACATCATCTAGTGGTTAAAATTAAAGGGAGATCAGATTTGCTTCAATTTAAGAGCAACAAAAATATGACTATTATTAAGCATAAAGTATCATTTATGAATAATCCCTACCCTTCTAGGTTTATTTTACAGTATAAAATTTGGTCCATTAGCCTAGTTCTATCATACAAAATCCCCGCCCCTGTGCCGTCGAGTCATTCCAACTCATAGTGACCCTATAGGACAGAGTAGAACCGCCCCATAGGGTTTCCAAGGAGCAGCTGGTGGATTCGAACTGGAACTGCCGACCTTTTGGTTAGTTGACTGAGCTCTTAATCACTGCACCACCAGCACTCCTTGTATCATACAGAAACTATAAAAATTATAAAATATATCAAAAATCGGAACAAACATATTTTTCACAACAATCATTTTAGCTTCAATTAAATTTTAAAAACAAAATAGCCATTTCATTCTGAAACATGACAAGATACGCACTGAAATTGATGACATTACTTTCTGCAATTAGGTCCACATTGTTAACATGAATCTATCTGCAGAAATTCAGAAGATAGGAAAGTATTCAACTAAGGCCATCTGTGTTGGCATATGATGGCTGAAAAATGGCTGTTAAAATTCAGCCATGAATAAAAGAAAGAGAGCTAATCCTTAGAAGCGAACAGCAGAACCTGGGCAACTGAAAAAAATTAACACGTTAGCCATTCAAGATATTGTAATACCTGATTTATTAATGGCTAATACTTCTGTTGTAAATGTTGATAAATGACAGATTTGAGCAGCTTGGATCACGTCAAAAATGCAGAAAGCCGAAACTTTCATTCGACAGATAATACAAAACCATGATGCAGTTTTTGTGTTCTTTATATGCAAATGCAGAGCCGGGCAAATAGAGAACTTTTCTTCCTGGCAAACCATGATATAATACCATCACACCCATCTATTTCATCCTCATGAAACTGAGAAATGTATGTTTGATATGGAAACCTGTGGGATAGTGATTTGCTATTTTCTTCCTCTGATTCCTCTTTAGGTTCACATGTTAGTATTGCTTTACTCACTAGATTTATATATCATAGAAAATATAGAAATAATATTTTATTATTTATGACTTGAGGGAAAGAAGTTTATGCAGTCATTGACATTTGAGAGTATGTTTAGTCATTAAAAGCTCAATGTGTTAGTCCTCTCACCATCTGCTTCCTCCTCACCGTATAATACACAGATCTTACAGTAGCATTTTCTACATGAAAGGGTCATACATTAACCATAACTCTGTCTTTTCTTTGTTTTCCTTCTAACAGTTCATTATAACTTCAAAATATCTCATTCCAAATATTCATGATATTTAATTGTTAGAAAATCCATTTACATTTTGGCCTCATTTTTGCAAATTGATTTAAATAATTCTACAAAACTTGCCATGATTACTTTTCAATATTTTTAGCAGTGATAATATGTCAGCACAATGCAAGCCTCTAGCACTTATTTGGAGCTACAGTACTAAAACAGATTTTTTTCCGTGATACAGACTAAATTGGAATTAGCTGATAAACCCCAATAGTGAAGTAATACCACTTAATATTTTCAATGAGGAGGAACCTGAATACATTATTTTTTCACTGCCGTTTTTATTAAATCCTGTAACTATTACCTCAAATCAGGATCTAAAACCCTGCAAAATATTACTTTTTATTCTGTTAATATTTAGAA
Source organism: Trichechus manatus latirostris (assembly GCF_000243295.1). Taxonomy (NCBI): domain Eukaryota; kingdom Metazoa; phylum Chordata; class Mammalia; order Sirenia; family Trichechidae; genus Trichechus; species Trichechus manatus. The sequence continues at coordinate 5,296,831 of NW_004444100.1, read as the reverse complement.
TATAAAAATTTTAAATACTGAGACAAATGGTATATTGTTTCCATTACTCCATCAATTAAACTGGAAAAAAATGGAGTAATGAAGAATGCAGAGAAACTTTTGAAATGAGCCTGATCTTTCTTTTAGTCCAATAGCCTACATCTACAGACAAGAATAAAAAATATTACTTCTACTTATGGGCTTTGTAAATGGAATGGGGTGTAGGAGAAGCAATACTCTTGTGGGAATCAGAGAAATCTATTCAATTTCTTCTCTCTGTTCTTCCTTATAATAAATGGTCTTTCAAACATTTTTTTGGTTGTGGATAAAAGATATTGTTTCCACTTGTTCTTAATTTTCAGGAACTTCTTAACCTTATACTTATAAACTTTGAGGAAAGGAAATTTAAGCAAGTAGCAATTGGTACCTGTTTTACTTTATGGAGGGAGGAGGGAGAGGTGGGTAGGGTAGAAAGATGACAAAGGGGGAAGGAGTTGAGGTGTGTGTGCTCACGACACACCAGGTGTCCATATGGTGAGGAGAAGACAGTCGCTACCCTAGAAGACTCTCTCTCCTCTCAAGAGTGCCAGGTACTCAGTACTCACTGTTAAACTGCCAAGTAGCTCTTCAGGAGCCGCTGAATCCAGGGAAAACCCTCTCCTTGCCCAGTATTTACTGGAAAACATCATCATCGCAGGCTGCATGGATCCCAATGTAATTTTCTTTCTCTGCGGCAGGGGGGACTAGAGGGGTAGTAGCAGTGCTGGTAGAGATTGAGAGAGGAAAGGGCGTGCGATCAGCAGTCAGTTTGGGTCGCTGTTCAGAATCCTCGTGCAGAAGAAAGAACAATATGAACCATTCCCTCCCCTGGCTCCTTTATATGAGTGACTGGGGACTGATGGAACGCTGATTAGAAAGAAATTCATTTCTGGCTGCTGATGGCCACGGTCAGATTACAGACCTACAGCCTGGGGTTATCTGTGCTCATGGGGCGATTTGTTTCACAGGTTGAATAGCTGTCTGAGAGGGGGTGGTGAACAATACACAAGGGGGTGTTATTTGTACAAGAAAAACATCTGAGGTTAGGGCTCATCTCTCAAACCTGCTAATGGCAAGTTAACCTCAGCCTTTAAGTGACTGTGAATTCAAAGGCTTTGTGCTTTCTGCTTCTGAATGCCTTTCTAAAAAGAGGAAAATAAGAAAGATCAGCACTGCTGAATCCTTAAGCCGTTTTACTGTAGGTTAATAAGCTGTTTCTGAACTGATGTGTGTTAAGATTGTGTGCATGAGCATCTGCGTGTGTGTGTGTGTGTGTGTGTGTGTGTGTGTGTGATGACTTTCATAAAAGTCATTGCTTCCTAATCAAGTGATACCACTACATAGTGTCATGTCAGGCAATTGTATTGCAAAGAAAATGTGAGGCTTTGATTTGGCCACATATAGATATAGCTCATAGCTGAGACAAGAAGCCTAGAATTTCCCTCACAAAGTGGAAAGTAAAAAGAAATTAAATTCTTCTATATCAGTCATTCTTTGATGCTCTTGATGGTAAATGAATTTTGCCTCTCCACTTGTAACTAGATCAAATCCAGCAATTTGACATGCACAGATCAATCGATATACTTACTATTCAAACATTGGAAAGTCATAAAATTCACCATGCCATAGGAAAATATTATCAACTTCCTGAAGATGGAAGACCCTTGACCAAATGTTCTTGTCTTACTGTAAAATTAAACAACGTCTGGGACTGCACAAGATGAAAATTTTCATAACAGGAATGGATGAACTAATATTAACTGGATTTTGGTTATTTCTAGAGTCTTAGGGGAGCTTGATTATTACTTAATCTAATTCTATAAATATCACTTGACTTGCATTATCTCTAAAGATCAGCTCTGACCAGCAATATAAAAGGCAAGTTTAAAAAGGTTGATTGAAATAATGATAATAATGATAATACCTAATATTACTAAATGCTTAGTATTTGTCAATCTCTATTCTAAGCACTTCTATATCAACACTTGATTCATCATCACAACAACAGTTACAAGGCAATCACTATTATTTCCACTTTATATATGGAGAAAATAAGTCACAGAGAGTGTAGGTAATTTGCCAAAAGTTCACACAGCTAAGGAGTAGCAAGACAGGATTTGAATTGGGGTACTCTGGCTGCAGAATCTATGCTCTCAACCATTATGATGTACAGGCTGTTTTCCAAAGAAGGAAAAACATCTTAACAAAAGTAAGTTCTAGAGATCATACTTATTTTAGCTGTAACAGAGTTTAGGGAGAGTGTAATTCAACAAAGATTTGTTAAGCACTTACTTTCTCTTTGGCAATGAAACTGAGTCCTGGAGATGCAAACATGAATGAGATGGTCCCTATCCTCAAGAAGATCACAGTCTAGCTGAAAAAATGATATGTGAATAGATAAGTGAAACAAAATATATTGACGTCTCTACAGAAGACCTTAGAAGCACAAGAGACGAGTGCTTAATGCTACATTAGGGGAAATGTTGCCTAAACTGAATCTTTAAATGTGAGTTTGTCATAACTAAAAAAGCACAAACAGCAAAAGATAAACTAGACGATTAGGACCTCCTGAAAATCAAATACTTAGGCTCATCAAAAGACTTTCCCAAAAGAGTGAAAAAGAGAACCCACAGAATGGGAGAAAATTTTTGGCTACCACATATCTGACAACAGTCTAATCTCTAAAATTTATAGAAAACTCCAACAACTCAAAACAAAAAGACAAACAACCCCATTAAAAAATGGGCAAAGGATATGAACAGACACTTCAATGAAGAAGACATTCCAGCAGCCAACAAATACATGAAGAAATGCTCACAGTCATTAGCTATTAGAGAGCTGCAAATCAAAACTACAATGAGATACTATCTCACACCGACAATAATGGCACTGATCAAAAAAAAAAAAAAAAAAA
>NW_004444100.1:5260549-5293799 GCF_000243295.1 Trichechus manatus latirostris | reverse complement strand
AAAAAAAAAAAAAACAGAAAACAACAAATACTGGAGAGGCTATAGGAAGACTGGAACTCTTATGCACTGCTAGTGGGAATGTAAAATGGTACAACCACCATGGAAAAAGATACGGTGCTTTCTCAAAAAGCTAGCAATAGATATACCATATGATCCAGCAATACCACTCCTAGGTATGTATCCTAGAGAAATAAGAGCTGTGACATGAATAGATATATGCACATTCATGTTCTTTGCAGCATTTACAATAGCAAAAAGATGGAAACAGCCTAAGTGCCCATCAACAAATGAATGGATAAGCAAACTGTGGTACATACGCACAATGGAATACTATGCAACGTTGAAGGATAACAATGAATCTGAGAAACATCTCACAACATGGATGACTCTGGAGGATATTACGCTGAGTGAAATAAGTCAGTCACAAAAGGACAAATATTGTATGAGACCATTATAAAAAGTTAAGAAAAGGTTTTCACGCAGAGGGAAACATTCTTTGATAGTTACCAGGGATAGGAGAGAGGGGAAGGAAAACCACTAACTAGATAGTTGACACATACTAACTTTGGTGAAAGGAGACATAATAAACAATATGGGGGAAGTCAGTACAACATAATCAAGGTAAACGAAGACACTGAAAGGTACACAAGAGTAAAAGGAAACAACAGTAAATACTAATACATATACAATCTTGTAATAACAAACAATATTGTACAAGTGGATACATAGGTAGATATGTAAGCTGAACAGGGGTGACAGAGCATATGGAAGTACACCCATGTACATACATATGTGTATACAAATATACCCATGTATGCAATAGTGTGCACAGGGGACAAAGTCATGAAAACTTCTTAGCCCTAACCATACACTTCCAGGGATTGAGATACTGGGCTTGAGGGCTAGGGACCATAGGCTCTGGGGCCATCTAGGTCAATTGGCACATCATAATCCACACAGACAATGTTCTACATCTTACTTTGGTGAGCAGCAACTGGAGTCTTAAAAACTTATGAGCGGCCATCTAAGATACAACAATTGGTCTCTTACCGTCCAAAACAAGGAAGAGTGAAGAAAACCAAACACTCAAGGAAACAATTAGACCAAAGGACTAATGGACCACATGAACCACAGCCTCCACTAGCCTGAGACCAGAAGAACTAGATGGTGCCCCACTACCACTAATGACAACTCTGACTGGGACCACAGTAGTAGGTCATGGACGGATGGAGTGGGAGTGAAAATTCAAACTCATAAATAAAACCAGACCTACTGGTCTGATAGAGATTGGTGGAACACCTGAGACTATGGCCCTTAGACAGGCTTTAAACACGGGAGTGATCCTGGAGATCACATTATGGTCATACAATAGACAGGCCTATAAAATGAACAATAACACCAGTGAGGAATGTAAACCTCAGAACAATCAACTGTATGAGACCTAAAGGGCAGCATTTGCCCAAAAGCAAAGTTCAGAAGGAAAGGAGGGGCAGAAAAGCTTGGCGAATGGATATGGGGAACCCAAGGAGGAAGGGGAGAGAGTGGTACACATTCATGGGTTTTCAGTCAATGTGATGAAACAAGCTGTGTATAAATTGTTGATTGGGAAATTCATTTGTTTTGTAAACTTTCACCTAAACCGCAATAAAGAGTTCAAAAAAACATATAAAATTTCTAAGAAAGAATAAGCTTCTCTTTTCTATCAGGTGGGGCCTTGGTTCTTGAATAATTAGTAGGAGTAAAATATGAATCACAATTTTAGAGAACCCAGTTTACATGATTTTGAGTAAACTAGGATTAGGAGCTAGGGAGGGTATTCCTGAGACCAGGGTTCCTGTGCAAAATTAAAAAGGTAGAGAAATTTTCTCCCTAGGTTGCCTCTTCCTTACTTCAAGTACCTGCTGTTCTCTTGTTCTGTCTGCCTCACTTCATCACTTAGAATCCATCCTCAGATTCTCATTCACACTGAGGTGTTGATGACTGGTACCACACACAGCTATTCTCATCAACGTGTGAGGTATATGGAAATTAACTTGTTACCAATAATAAAGTGCTGATAAATAAATACATGTGAGTTTGCATTTGTCAGTCGGAGATAATGGAAGAGAGAGGTGATTCCAGGTAGAGGAAGCAATATAAGAAAACATAGAGAGAACTGTTGTTACTCAGTGATGATGAAGCATAGGTTTGGGCCAAAAGTTCCCAGTGAGAGGCAAGGCTAAAGAGGTTAGCAGGGTCCAGAACATGATAGCATTTATTAAGCAATTGATCGTGCCAGACTTCATACTAAATATTTTATGTGTACTCCATGTACTTCTCACAACCCTGTGAGGTAGGTATTATCTCCATCTACAAATGAGAAACCAGTTTCAGAGAGGTTTTGGTCACAAAACTGAGAAAGGACTAGTCCATGTTTCAAATCCATGATTACTTGACTCCATAACCTGTGCTTTTACCCTTCTGCTTTAAGCTCAAAAGTGAAGTGGGCACTTTCTGGTATGGGCAATTCAGTCAATCAGTTTGCCCCAATTTTTTTTTTCTGACATTGATTTTCCAGAGTTTATAGGATAAACTTTATGTCCTTTGCAACAATGTAAAGCCCTTTATAAGGCAGCCCGAACATCCACATCTCACCCTGAAGCCAGCTTGAACTCCTTGAGGAACAGATTCCTAAAGCAAATTGTACTATTGGTCCAGAAGTACCACCTACCAACCCAATTCACATTATTTGTGTTTACATAGTTATCTGAGTCTAAATTGTGGCCCAGAAACTTTGGTTCAATGATAGCACATAAATAGTAAGAAGAAAAATAAAGCATGCAAACTTCTAAGGTTTTTTAAAGCAAGCTTAATGATGAAATTTTGTTTTGTTTTGTTTTTAAATCCCTGGTAATGCTCTCAGACAATGTGAGAGTTCTTAAGGAAAGTTGAGGAAATTTAGGAAAGAGGTTAAACAAGAGGAGGGACTGCTAGACCAGCACCAGGCCTATCATGGGTTCACTTCACAGATGAAATGCTCGTAATTATTCGAGCTCCCTCACAGAATAAACTCCCACTCTTCTAAACTTACCCTTTTATGTCTAATTCTACTCTGAAGAGGGATGTGGAAAATTCAGCAACTCAGACATATGAAAAACATTGCAAAATTGAATTTAGAAAGTAAGCAAAAGAAACAGGAATTTCTGTGGTAAATCAGAGAATCTCCTTTACTGTTTTAAAAAAGAAAAAAGGAGGATGGAGTCTCATGTCTGGAATGACTCAGTTGTAGTCCTATTGGAACGAAGGGGAATAAATTAGGAAACTCTGCTGTGCCTGAGTGATGGCTCCGGGTTTCTGTCATCTGAACTCAATCCACTGGATCTCAGCTGAAGCATTCTTATTTAAGTTCCTTTCCTAAGAAGAGATGTGCCTCTACCAAGACTCAGCCTACCCGTTCTGTAAGTTGTTTATAAAGCTAGGGTTTCTCTTGTGGCTCTTTTCAGGTATGAAATGTTAACAAAAAGGATTATTTTCCCTCTAGGTGGTGCAAACAAGTTTCAGCACCTAAAGGTTGGTGGTTTGAATCCACTGGCAGGCCTGGGCATCTGCTTCCGTTAAGATTACAGCCAAAAAACAAAACCTAGAAAACCCCTATGTAGCAGTTCTTCACTGTCACGCGTGGGGTCGCCACGGATCGGAATCAACTCGACAACAACATTGTCATCAATCAATAAAATTTTGGCAACAAGTCACTCTAAACAGAAAGTTTAAAGGCTAATTTGGAAAACACTGTTAATAGGATGTTGAGGAAGCTAGTGAAAACCACAATAGGGTTTCCCCCCTTGGGAAGTCTGTTAGCCTTTAACTAGAGTCTACAGAAGCTCTGTAAACCAAAAGAGAATAAATATTTGTCATAAGTTGCATTTAAATTGAGCAAGTTAACAAAATTCCATTTTTAGACTTCTTTACACCCTGACATGTGCAAAAGAAAAGTTATCTCGGATTTTGTCTTTTTTTGGGAGGGAGCGGGGAGGGTGGTATAAGACTGTCTTTGTGTTTATAATAGTATTATTTCTATTCTTTTAAGCATGCAAAAAGTAAAAGTACTTAATTTCACTCAGAAAACTTTGTAATTTAATTTTGTATCATCTATTTTTATCATATGCTGTTAACTGCTAATACACTAGGCTCAGTTAACACTTGACTCAGCTAACAAAACACACTTGGCAAAAATCTGTGTGTGTTCTCCATGTGTGCTTTCTCCTGACTATGGAATGTAGCATAAATGCTGAGCACTCAGGAGAAGTACCTTTGATGGTTCCTCCACTGGAGAGCATTTCACTTTGTAAAGTGAGTTAGAGACATCCACAAGATCAGGCCACACAACATCTAAGGCAATCTAGAAAACAGCCCTATTTGTGTTTCTAAAGCACTTGAACCCATTGTGGTGTGTGCCTCCAATCAGACTGGCATGGCGTTGGAGATGTCTATTATTGACATCATAGCAAAAGCCTCTTGGAGGTTAAATAAGTCTTTTTAATTAAAAAAGCTGAAATAGAACTGGACTTCTCATTGATTACAACTAAGCTTACTGCAATTTGTTTTCATTCTGTCTTTTTTTGCACACAGAGATATGTGAACACCATTACAGATAACTGAGAGAGAAAGAAGCGTATTTTATTGCTTACCTCCTATTAGCCTAACAGATTGTATCTATAAGGACTGAACTATAGGTAAATATATTTCAGATAGTTCTTAGAAAAAGATGCTTTGATTGTAATCAGCTTTTCTTTATGGTGACTTCATAGGCAGTGTAATTTTCGATAGGCTAAAGAAGCTGCTTTCCATATCCAAGAAGAGGTAGTAGTAGGTCCTGCCTAACTTCCCATCCCCCCAACCTTTGCATCTAAGGACAACGCACTGTTTTTCTATCAAGATGAATAGCCTGATACGTAGGAGGGTACTTACATAAATAGTGAGAAAAACATTTGTAACCAACAATTTTTAAAAATCTACAACTTAAAATCCCCATGATATAAGGTCCAAAGGGAGAATCTGGCCAAATACAGCTGCATCATTCAAAAGGCAGTGAATTGACATTAAAAGTACAAATAAATACGGAAGCTTAGTATCAGGTAATGACATTAGATGCTGATGGAGGCCGTTCAGATTATTTCAAATAATTTAATCGTGTTTCATGTTCAGAAGTGACACTGAAAGTTTTTTCTTCAAAATGTCTAAGAATTGAGGAGAAATGCTACGTAAGGCTGAGATGACTGTCATCACTTTTTGCTAAAGATGGTGACCAGAACTTGAGCAAATCCACCTAACAAAATCAAGGAACTACTTTTAAAACTTAGAGTTGTTCTTGGGGAACATCTAGCACAAATGGCATAACATAGTTTATAAAGAAAATGTTCTACATTCTACTTTGGTGAGTAGCATCTGTGGTCTTAAAATCCTGTGAACTGCCATCTAAGATAGTCTACCGGTCTCACCCCTTCGGGAGCCAGGGAGAACGAAGAAAACTAAAGACACAAGGGAAAGATCAGTCCAAAGGACTAATGGACCACAACTTCCACAGCCTCCACCAGACTGACTCCAGTACAACTAGATGATACCCGACTACCACCACAGACTGCTCTGACAGGGATCACAATAGAGGGTCTCAGACAGAGCTGGAGAAAAATATAGAACAAAATTCTAACTCACAAAGAAAGACTAGACTTACTGGCCTGACAGAGACTGGAGAAACCCTGAGAGTATGGCCACTGGACATCCTCTTAGCTCAGTAATGAAGTCACCCGAGATTCACCCATCATCCAAAGATTAGACAGCCCATAAAATGAGACTAAAGGGGCACACCAGCCCAGGGGAAAGGACTAGAAGGCAGGAGGGGACAGGAAAGCTGGTAACAGGGAACCCAAGGTCGAGAAGAGAGTGTTGACATGTCGTGGGGTTGTTAACCAATGCAATAAAACAATATTTGTACTAACTGTTTAATGAGAAGTTTGTTCTGTAAACCTTCATATAAGGTACAATTAAAAAACAAAACTTAGAGTTGTCTATTTGATCAGAAATCAAAGTATTAACATATGAAACATAATATATAAGGGTAGTCCTCTAACTTGAGAGGGCTCAGGAATTGCCTGGATGCCTGTTAAAATGCAGATTCCTTGGCCTTGCCTCCAAAGATTCTAACTCAGTAGGTCTGAAAGTCTGGACATGTATTTAGATAATACAGACCAAGAATCTGGAAATCAGCACTTTGAAGATATTTTAGTTAATATGGCTGGTCCTGCACCATCCTCATGATCGGTTGCAGCTCAGACTGTGAGCCATTGGATTTTCACTGGCTGATTTACAGAAGTAGATCACCAAGCCTGTCTTCCCCTAGTCTTAGTCTGGAAGTTCTGTTGAAACCTGTTCAGCATCATGGCAATATGCATGTCATCTCCACTGATAGACGGGTGGTGGGTGTGCATGAGATGCTTTGGCTGGGAATCAAACCCAGATCTTCTGCATAAAAGGCAAGAATTATACCACTGCCCCTCAATTGTCATCGAGTAGATTCAGACTCATGGTGACCACATGTGTGTCAGAGAACTATGCTCCATAGGGTTTTCAATGGCTCTTTTTTTGGAATTAGACTGCCAGACGTTTCTTCTGAGGTGCCCCTGGGTGTACTCAAACCTCCAACCTTTCAGTTAGCAGCTGGGCGAAATAACCATTTACATCACCCAGGGGATTAGTTAGCATCCATAAAAGATATCAGAAATGTTAAGTTCAGCAAGAATCAGTCACTGTTTCCCAAGGCTGATGTTTCCTCACTGTTCAAAAAAGCTTTAGTCTCTAATCATCAAGACTGAAGTTCCCAACATTAAAGATATGGAGAATCCTAGACACATGACACAATCAAAACGGGGAAGATCTTACATAGAAAGAAGCTTCCAACAGACTCATACCCGAATTGAAAGTACTTCTAAAGGTTAAATCAGAAACTATCTGAATTCTGACAACTTTAAATATCAATAATATTGCACATAGTATTTTTACATGTCATAAGGGTGCGACAATGCATCTTATAAACACCGAAACAAATCTTAAAAAACAAATACACCTGAACTATTTATTTTTCCAATCTCAATGGCTCAAGTTTACGTAGTTATTTGCCGACTGGATTTTGTGAACTCTGATCAGGACTTTAGCACTGTATTACTATCACTTCCACATCAAAAATGTGTAGATACAAATGTAAACTGTTTCATAAAAATTGTTTTAATAAGTAGTTTTAAAAGAAAAGTTGACAGAAGTTCAACTTACTAAATGTATTAAGATTTTCTAAAAACTCCAAAGTAGATATCACATTACGTAGTGGAAAAAATTCACAAAAAGCCACTGTCCAGGAAGAACAAGGAGGACATCAAGATGTTCTAAACAATTTCCTGAATCACAGGAAATGAAAGACTGGAGATGCGGAGTTTTTGATCAGTTTACTTTTTTTTTTTCCTGAATAGGCTTACTCATTATTAACTGATGAAAGATAACACACATAAAATATTAAAAACTAAAATCTAAGGTTCTACTGTCATGACCGTCAGTTAATGCTCAACTAGGGAAAAGAGTTCATTCAGTTTCCTAACTTTCTGAAAAAAACGCCTACTAGCCATTTTAGAACTGCGTAACTTTTCCTTTATACTATTCGCATCAATTGTGGTGAGTTGTTTTACGAAATCTGATAATTATACCCTTCAAGGCAACACTGCCCATTTTCATGCTGATAAATTTTTTTCAGTTATACAAAGCATCATGTTTCTTTCTCATTCTCACAACTCATTCAAATGTATTTTTAATCACATAAATATATGAGATACAATGAGATCCACACTGGATTTGTTTTATCTGATGAAGAACTAGCAAACTACTTCTAAGTATAATTTAACTGAAAACACTACTTCGACTTCAAATTTATTTTAATGATGTGTACAGAGTTAACAAATTACAATTAAAACGGAATCAGTTATGTTAATTCCACATAACTTAAAATCATGCAACACTGCATGGTAAAAACAAGAGCTTTGTTCATATACAAAAAAGTATTATTTGAACTTGTAATATCTTGAAATTTTTGACGTAAGTATTTTTCAAAGAAGATTTTATAAAAATTTAAAGGCCTGATCAGTTAATGCACTATTAGGAAATAAAATAAACATTATTAGTAAAGTAAAGTTACAAGCAATTAATTTTAAAATTATACCAGGTACAGGGTTGAATGTATTCTCATGAAATATATGTTTGGTTAAGAAAATAGTTTTGAAAAAGATCTCGTATTGAAGCTATGTATTAATTTCGTCAAGTCAGATTTTATAAATCAATAGTCAAGTTTATTCAGTTAAAGAAAATATGCCTATCCTTTCTTATATTCATAAATAAGTAGCTATATATAGTCTTTATACACAAGTGAAGAAAAAAGTTCAACGTAAAAAATACGCTGCCAATCCACGTATGGTTGAAATAATTTTTTATCTAGACATTAAATTGCTTTGATGACAATGTCCAAATTTAAATCACATTCAACCAGCAAAAATATTTAGGCTGAGTACTTTTGTAAACAATAGAGAAAAACAATTCATTTTATTTTTCAATTTTGTCACTGGGTAACAATTTACTTCTTAGCTTAGAAAGCTACAGAAAGGTTCAATATTTAATTCAATCAAATCCAAACCCCACTAAGCTTAGAGTAAACAAAGTGAATGTTTTTCAAAGTGCATAATTTCCAACTCATCCACTTGTAATATTATCCAATTCCAGTTCATCAGCAATAAAATATACTTGGCTATAAAAATACTAAGGAATGTTACTGAAAAGGAAAGGCTATTTGGTAGAAGTAAATACAAAAATAATTAGTTTAAATCTTTGTAAAGCTTTAATGCAAGAACATCACAGTACACTTTCTTTCCATAAACCTTAAAGCATGATCAATACCAAGATTTTCAATTTCCATCTTTCAAGTACTTAAAAATAGTTGCAACGAAGTGTCTCTTCAAAAACTAAGAATGATCATGCAGGTGTTAATCTGCTGACATTTGGGGACACTGATATCTGTGGTGGGTTGTCATCTCTGGATCCACTGGCAGCAAGTAGAGGCAAGGAGTTACTGTGAAATGCAGGTGTAGGACAACTAGTCATGCCAACATTTTCATCTTCACCAATATCTGAATCTGGCGTTGGAACTTCACTGTTCTGAAGCCCCAGGATCTCACAAACAGCTTGTGGCAATTCCTGGATACGGAAAATCAAAGACAAAACCAACATTCATTATAGAGGAAAAATACTCACAAGGTAAATACTTTCTATTTAAGACTATATTAATTCCAGAATCTCAATATTTGTTCTAACACTGTAATTGTCACGTACCCTCTCACACCTTCCTTTCTCCACCCTAACTGAAATCCTAAAATAGCTCAAAAAGCCACATTTTTTATTAAGTAGTTCCCTGATCTTCTCTTCTAAATTAATCACTCTCCAGTCCACGCTACCCCACAGTTTTCTAATATTCAGCATTTATCTCCTTTTGTTTTTACTATCTTATTTATATCATCTTTCACTCAACAGAAGTTCCTTAAAAGAAATTCTCACTGACATGTTTTCAACAGAGTAGCTATCAAATAAATGTTTGCAAAACTGAACCAAAATAACTACTTAGATATATGAACAAATGACAGAAATACCAAGTAAGAATTCTCATTAAAAATGCAAAAGCCAAAATACATCAAAAGTATAATGATTTAGTTTGAATTCAGATCATACTACATCAAATTTACCTTGTTTCAGAAATAATTAAGAGCTTGAGTAATACAAATGTAATGACATAAACTAAATACTACTACCCATTTAATTATTTCTGGTTAGCCTCTATCTTTATTTGGGGATACAGCCTATTTTAATAAGAGTTCCTATTCTGTATTCACTAATTGGGTAATATATCAATGCTTAAGTGCTACAGCTTCTTCACTCGTCTTGGAAATATTCTCATTACTTTTGCCATTTTGCCTTATTATTAGATGCTTCCTATCTGGCATAATTAGTCAACTGTTTTCAATTAAGTGCTATAAATCTATAATGGTAAACAAAATGCTAGCCAATGCTTTGTCTGCCCTCCACTTGTTAAAACTTCCATTTATTTTACTTCTAAGAAGAAAAATCTTTCTTGATCTCAATCCACCAAAAACAAGCAAGCAAACAAAAAAACCTTGTAATTATTTAAAGCATTTTATACCTTGCATTTTGCCATCTGTAGAGAAATTGCTTCTGCCTTGCAAAGTACATCTTCCACATCAATTTTCATGGACAATTCATTGATATGCTAAAATGCATCAATAAAATAAAATGATAATCTAAAACCAAAAGCACTATTATATTTTACTATATAAACAATGAATTACCAGTTATGTTTCACTGCAGCTAAAACCCTTAAAATAAAAATATTCACATACTACAAACAAACAGGAAATTCAATATATCTCTCATCAGATTATTTCAACTTTTAAAGCTAAAGAATAGCTAATAAGCTTATGGAACATTAAATCCAGCAGCTGTCAAGTGTCCTATTTCACAGTTATAAGCAAAAGACAATTATTTTTTAAATAACTAAATTACATAAAAGAGTATATGCTGAATTTTCCTTTCTTCTTAATTAGCTAGGTAAAAATAACTGGCCAATACTTACCTGTTCAACTGTCATTCTCAGAAAGTCGATCCTAGCACTAAATGTTATTGATGCAATTTAAGTTACTCAAGGGATTCAATAAAGCTCCAGGAAATGTTCTATACATCACTGCTATCAAATAGAGGAAAGGGCTAAATATTAAAATCTAAATTAAAGGAATAGCTACCTTAAGTATTTCATTAAAGCCATAATGCTTTTCCATTATTTGCTGCTTTTCTGATTCCAGAATAGCACAACAGAGAAGAAGATGGAAATTTTTACATGGTAGTTCAGTCCACATCACCTATAAAAAATAGAACTACTTAGTAAACTTTATCAATTCTAAAATTATCTTCCTCATAGATACAATGCTGAACTCATAATGATTTCTATACAGAGCAGAGGTTGCCTACTTTGGGTTGTCCACTGTTTTTCTAGTTAAGCAATAAGGGAAAGGGGAATCTTACCTTTAACTACAAAGTAACTAACATCAAAATCTAACATTATGTGAACATGATGAATTCCAAAAATGGCTCTTTAGATAATTACAAAAAGCAAATCATGGAGCCTAACCAATATGATAACTTATTAACTAAAGAACCACAGCCATGAGATTAAGGTGTAAACGGGATAGCTCTAGGGCTAGACGTATTTTCAGTATTTTTCTTAATTTTAGTTTCTCACTTTTAATCAACTTTAGTTCCTAAAAAAAAAAATAAGCTAAGTCCTGGAAATAAAAAAAGATTCAGTTATACAGTGCATGGAATTAAAAATACCCAAAGTAAGCCCAATTACATTCTAAGTATGTAAAACCTTTACATCGTATTATATAACTGAGAGTATCCTTGACTATGACAAAAAGTGAATCAATTACCCAAAATGTCATGTATAAAATGTTTGACCAGTGGTTATACTTCTTCTTAAGTATAAGTAATACCCTCAAATATAAGACTGTATTGTTCCCCTGGTAGTGTGCCTAAGAATATCTTCTCTGGAAAGATAAAAAGATCTACATAAACAACACTATTAAAGCACATCCTAAATGTTTTTACTTCTTACACCAAGAGTAAATCAAATTGAATAATTTTTATTTTAATTACAATGCAATGGAATAAAAGCTTCAATTTATTTGGCAAACACAGATTGAGGAGTTAATTCTAGCTATGTAGTAACAGGAGCCCTGGTGGCACTATGGTTAGGCATTTGGCTGCTAACCAAAAGGTCGGCAGTTCAAATGCACCAGCTGCTCCTTGGAAATTCTAATGGAGCAGTTCTAATATTCTCAGTCTATCTTTTAAAAAAGAAGTTGAGGTACTAATTTAACATCATTGACAAATATTAAAATACGCCAGGTAGAGAACATGTGAATTTTACTTCTAATTTCAGGACAGAGGAAGTGAGCACAAAACAAAGATCCTCCTCTAAGGGTAGCACAGTCACCAACAATACAGGGGAGAATCTACGGGAATCAATTCCCAACTGTAAAAGCCTCAGCAGGCACTGAGGTCCCACTGTATATAAGTCTGTTTATTATCCATCCTTTCCTTGGGAGAATTTCTGTCACCCTTTAGTTAATATATAAAGATAAGGCAGCAACCACTCACTATACAAATATTTCATTTTAAAAGCACACTGATCTGTTAACCTAACAATTAACTGATACTTGAGGAAAAAATAATAATTTTCTGTTTTTCATCAAGAGTCGACCTGGGTGCAAAATGGAACATGAGAATATATACCAAAAACATGGTAACGGATTTCCTCTAGAGTAGAGAGAGGGTAATGGAACTAGGGTGGTGATTAAAGAAGACATTAGCTATACCATTTAATCTTTTTTTCCTTGAAAAAAAGAAAACCAGAAGCAAATATAGCAAAATGTTGCTATATATTAAATCTGGATGGTGTGATGTTTGTTTTATTATTCCAGTAGTTTGCTCTAGCTTAAATTTCTTTTAAAACATAACTGAGCTGACTCCTAATACCTCAGACTGCAGGCCAGTTAAAGTGTCATCTCAACTGACTGGCCGGTCAAAAAATTCCTTGAACTCTGAATACAATCTATATGAGAATGTGGTGCAGCCTCATGTAAAGTCAAGTCTTCCAAGGAAAGAACACAGGCAGCAGATGGTCTAGAGAACTGGTTCTGGAATACCTCTTGGCCCCAAATCTCAAAGAGAGTTGTGATTTGCAGAAAGAAGCTCCAAAAGCCCAGATATTTAGTTCAAGATCATTAATTTTTAAGAAGAGACCACAAATCCATCAGAATTTTGGAACATACTTGTCTTAGAAATTTCAGTTAGACTATAACAATCCATTTATACTCCATAGAATATTTTTTCCATAGTAAAGATTACATTTATATAATAATTTAAGAACTTACTTCCCATAATCGAAGAATATCTAGAAAACTAAATTCCCTTTTAAATCTGATTAAAAGCCACCTGAAGCAAAAATAAAGATATCCAGAGTCCTGAGATTCTACACAGAAAGAAGAAAAAAAAAAAATTTATAAACGTATACATACACATACATATATATGTGAGTTTTATATACATATAAAACTTACTCTTATGTTAATTATGTCAGAATACAGTGACCTATCTCAAGCTCAAATTTTTCCATGCATATGAGGCTATTAGAAGTCCTATATATTTAATTGCCATTTACTACTAATTCAAGGAAACAATGCAAATTTACAGGCTAATTTCTTTTAAAAAACACCAAATAACAAAGAATAATTATACAAAGATAGTTTAATCACACACTTTTACTTCTCAGAGGAACCCAGGCAACAGCAGTAGAGTATACCTGTTTTTAAGAGTACCTTATGTTTTTTTCTGTGTATTACCCTACAATTTGCTGGGTATAATTTGGATTTACTTACCTAAGTAACTACAAAAGCCACTGTCCAACAATCGAAGTAAGGTACTTAGCTGAATTAGCTGGGTTTTCATGCCTTGTATTTGTTCTTCAAAATTTTGATGCTTTAAAAGTAAATAATAATAATTATTTTACAGTACATAATCACTGATAACTAAAAGATGATGTCTAAGGACAAATGTTAGACTGGCTATGCTAAAAAATTACTAATCAAAAAGTTAAGGCAACATTAAAAAGGGGAAAAAAAGAGAAAGAACTCTTGGTCTCAAACTAAGGGCTACTTTTTGCCTCGATTCATTCGATTTAGAAAAAGAAGAAACCAGGGATAGCTGCTATAGATTGATATGTTTATTTCTTACATAGCATAAGAGACTGGGTGAAAGGAACATGCATTTGGGAAATAAACATTCATCAAATTATTCCCATTGATAAATATTTCTTTAAACTGCTCTATGAAATAAAATTAGTTTTAGCTTTAACATGTATCTCATTTTAAAGAATGAATTAACTAGTTCCTTCTTATGCTTAATGACACTAGGGAGTCTGTGAGGTAAAAACCATATTCATGACAACACTAACATATTATTTGCATTTTGCACTGTAATTCTCTCACAAGTGTTCAGCGGAGTTTTTCAAAGGCTATATGATGTGTGATACCGCAAGACTAAAATCCAGCTGTTTCCAATTAAAGCACACATTGAAGAGACTGCAAAATGTAAAAACAATGCTTCTTCTCAGTAAATTTTTCTCATTTTAGAAGCTATTTTTTCATTAAAAAAAAAGTTACGTATGTTAACATATAATAGGTTTATTGTTATTTTTAATGAATTAATAAATAAAATTTCTCAGTTTTAATTTTAAATATGATAAACAACAACAGATATAATCCACATAAACAAAAGCTCTCTGGAGTTCTCAATAATGTTTGAGAGTATGAAGAGACCCCAAGGCCACAAAGTTTAAGAACTGCTGTAGTTTACATGTTTTAAACAATCCTCAAAGTTAAGTAGATTCCCAACCAAAACACAAGGGAAGGGGGAAGGGGTGCAACAAAACATGTTAGAAAGGGTTTTTAGATGATTCTGACCCCCACTGCCCTAACCCTTATGAAAAGCCTTACAACAGTATCGCCTCCCTCATACTTCTTTTTTCATTTTAGAGTACAATAATAGTGCTTTATTAAAAGTATCTATCTGATTACAAATCAATTCATTCTTGGTGAAAAAACATTTTAAAGGCTACTAATACTCAGTAAACTGGTTTCTCTTTAATGAGTAAAGAACTAGTTTAATAGACTAATACAAGCCATTGTGATAAAGATTCTCCACATTTACCACATGGACCTGTAGAGGCAGGGCAAAATTAACTCTTTGGTTAAAGGGATAATTTTTGTTGTGATGTAGCCAAAGGCTAGAGTTGGTATGGAGTACCAACATGGAACAGCCATTGCTACTCATTCTGCCATTAAAAAAAGCACCCCCAGAATGACAGACGCCAACCTGAGAAAAGTGGTTATTCCTAAAGAATGGGAAATGGGACTGACAATAGCTCACAAAGAGCTTCAGCTGTATCTATAAATATACATGTGTGAAGATTATATAGAGAGAGGAGGAGGAGGCAGGAGAATGAAGGAAGGGAGGAACTAACACTGTATGACAAAACTGACGGTGGGTGTAAGAGAGTTCATCAGATCTATAATTCATGAAGATTTCCATAAAAAAGACATAATAAGCCTATGCCTAGCACTACATTAGAAGTGAATAAGTATCAATGAAAATAAATGTATGGACATTAAGTTCAACCACTACAAAAGTAGTAAAAACTTACATGAAGTAAAGCTATAAATAAAAGACAAGGAATTAAGCAACAGCAGCACAAATTTAAGGAAACTGAAACAACAGCAATACCATGAAAAATAATCGTAAAGATTATTTTGAATGTCATGTACTGCCCTTTCACTCAAATATTATGGGGAAAAAATGTTACTAGACAATATACTAAAAAGAGACCTTTTTAGAGTAAAGACTGGAAAAATCCCCCAGACAATCCTTAATGGAAAAAGGCTAATACAGAGAACATTTATTGTGAAAAAAAAAAATAGTGATAAAATTGACTTCATACACAAAAATGGCAAATACTGTAAAGTCTTTATTACAGATGTTCAGAAAGTGGTCTTTACATTTGAGACCTAAATATGCAGTGCATACACGCACACATGTATGTAGGCATGCATGCATGAATGTATGTATGTATTTGGCATTATACACCAATATACTTGAACATGCCAATATTGGCTCAGTTTTACTGAAAATTTGTTTTAAGAAACTAAATTCAGTATGTTCATGTTAATATTGTTTTAGAATAACTACTGTATAAGTGGAGGTCTAAATAAAGCACTGGGGAAAGATTCAAATGTTTATTCTACAAAAATCTGTTCAACAACAACCTCAGGTCAAGCATTAGGAAAACTGTGGTATGCTACCAATGGAACAAAGACACAATCCCTTTATCGAAGAACTACTACCTTTAGTGGGAAGAGGATAAACAACTAAAACACAAAGAAGGCAGACAACAGTTTCTATATAATTAGTATCAGTTGTACAGACCACTATAACAAATGTCTCAGGTTTCTACGGCACCTGGGAATAACTGGAACTAAGAAGGCAGGCAAATGAATCCATCAAAAAAGAAAAACTATGATATTATCAGATTACTGAAACTGACAATCCTTATAAATAATCCCAAAACATTAATTTATGGAAAAGGACTAAATAATTTGAATATTTATTAATTTAACAGTAAAAGAACATTTTAAACAATCAAAATTTATCAGATATACATTTTGAAAAAGACTAGGAGAAGCGAGGATGAGTTGGAACCATGGAGAAGGGACCTGATGAGGGAATAGACCAGAGGGAAAAACTGGAAGGGAAAGAAAAATAGAGCAAAGGGGAAAGAACAGAAGTAAAGAAATATAAAAAGAGTACCATTTGCAAATTTCACATTTGTATCCCAAAAACAGTGAGTAAAACCCAGTGTTTAAACAGCGAAACATTTTAAATGATTATGGATTCAAAATCTTTATCCCCCTGTAAGCAAGCCATTTCAATATCCAACTTCAATGTCCAGCATCAAGTATATGAGTGTTATTCTGAAAAAGCACAGTGACCTACGTAGTCAGGGCTTTGGATATCATATGCCTTTAGCCCTCTGCCTTTTCTTCTTTCCAGCAGATTACCTGAGAAGACTTTTCTAGTTTATTTCTCTGTTAATACTCTCTCTCAAAGATATATCAATGATAATAGATAAAATGTTCTTTGTATTAATATGTATACACAGACATAGTTCAACTCTACTAAGCACATGCTTCTGGGAAAATAACAGTGAGTTACTAAGAAAGCATCAGGGTTACATACAGTTCAAACACATCTGGAGAAAAATCAGTTACTGTAATGACAAAATCCAAAATGTTCACAATAGGTAAGGATATTACTTGGCATGACTAAGCTTTATCTTTGAAACAGTCTGAAACAGATGACATGAAAGTTCAACTACTTTATAAGAACTGAATCCATCTATTTCATCAATATTTTATAATGACTCATGGCTCTTCTGTAGAACACAAAATATTTACTGATATTAAATCCTGATTACTTCTGTACTGCAGGCACTATCTACTTTTTGTATTAAAAATCATGCCAGTATTTCTAAGTCTTGAAAAAAGCTATTTAAGAAGAAAGAAAACAAGAGACATGAAGTAATTTTCTTTTACATACCATCATATATGGCTAAATATAAAAATCAATCTTATATGCTAAGATTATACAAATGAAATTTCAAAATTAGTTTGAATAAAGAAAGGAACTCTTGTTCTTACCATTTGGTCCATGTAGGATGCAAAGCACCAAAAGGCATCCACTTCATTTTCCATCACATATAAAAGAGGGGAAAGTATGTCACTCATTCCTTGCACATATCCTAAGAACAGAAAAAAAATAATTAAAAAAACAATGACGTCTCTGAAAAACTAAGCTTTATGTATCCTTTTGTGTATATCACTACCATTTCACTTCAAATTACATCTTTTTTGGTTTGGGAAACTGGTGGGTACTGATGTTCATCAAGAAAAGAAAATAAGGAAGAGGAAATCTAGCAATCAAGTGAGTAAAACTCAAAGATTTGAGAAGGAATAGTCAGAGAGGTAAGGGGATAAAAATCAAGGGAAAAGAGTACTGCAAAAGTCAAGGGGAAGAAAGTTGCAAGAAGACCACAGTGGTCAATAGTACCAAACTGCCATTAAAATAAGAACTGAAAAGGGTCCAGTTGCTTTAGCAACCAGACCTTTGTAATCTAAACAACAAAAAAAAAACTACAGACAAAATTATTTACGTCTTTTAAATAGTCATAACTATGGCTTTCTCTCTTTTCTTTCTTGTTACTCTATACCCAACCAATGCTAGCAACTGCGTTTAATCTAGTCAGTATTTTGTACCTAAAGCTACCACTCTAACTACCTTCTCTTGATGCTGTTATAATTTTTCAACTGTGACACTAATGAAAGCATTAGATTTTTTTTTTTTTTTTAAAAGGAAAGTTAACAAATTAGGCCCCTCACTTAAAAACAAACAAAAAGTCCTGGTCTTGATTTTCACCTAAACATGTCAAGGTTCTTGTTTTTTAACTCCATCTTATAAAATTCTAAATTTTCTTGATTGGTTTACAAACGGATTTCAAACTTATGACACAGATTCTTGAACCAATAAATGGATAAGAATTCATACTAGGCTTTTCACTTAAACATTCTCATTCACTTTGGTAACTTTTGTACATTTATTAAATTTACATAAATATTTTTCCAACAGTAGCTTGGGAGGTCTGTGCAAAATATGGTCTCTCATTTGTAGATCCAAAGCTTGCATTCTTATCATTCACCAAAATCTATTTACACTGAAGCCATTTAAAGAGCATATATTAAAAAGTTGGGGTGAAGGCATTTCTCTTAGAAATGATACACAATTCCACATCATTCTTCCTATTTTGGAAGAAACTTAAAAAATGACCTCAGGAAGCATGTAAACCACAATCTCTTGAGAAAACTCAGATTAAACAAAAAATAAAGAGGCATTCAAATCTCCTCAGCAACCCCTTACACATAAAGGCATAGCTCAATTTGCTATGAGCCTCTGCCTCATCATCTACTCCTGTATCTTTTCACAGAGTCCACATCAAGCTCACTATGTTTATACTACACCCTGTAGAAAAGTGTAGTTCTACTCATATTAGCACAGAAGGACACTTGGGTCCCATGGAAGGTATTCAATTACTACAGTATATGATAATAGCATTACCAACACATTTAAAGAGAACAGCTGAACAAAATGGCATGTGACATAGTATCTAAACGAAGCATTTCTACAAATTTATGTAGATGTTTTTTAAAATAATGCAGATTTTTCAGAAAAGAATAAGCAGGTTGGATAAAAGACTAAATTGTTATCAGAACTTAACTACATGGCACTGACACAGTGAAATCAATGGCAAATATAAAGACTAAACCAATTAAAGCATGAAGGAAATATGATTTGAATTTAACAAAGTATAAACGAGAACCATTTACTGGGTCTGACTGCATATATTCTATGATAGCAATATTTCAAAGTATGCTATTCAAAAGATTTACAAAGCACCTTTCCTCTGTTTAAAAAAAAAAGGTCTTTTATTATAAAATTATAATGAATAAAAATTTCTAAGAAGCTAATTTAATCCTTTAAGTCTTCAGCTTTCATATGAGATCACTACTATATTTCGTAAGTTTTAGTGAAGCAAGTAGTCAAATTAATCTTCATACTGTGGTTGCTTTTAATCTATTTTACTTAATACATGCTCTTCTGTGGGGTATGTCATGGGTTGTGGGGGTGGAATTAATGCACAAATTCTTTTAATTAAAGAAAGATTAAAGTTACTGAAATTAGCATTC
Source organism: Trichechus manatus latirostris (assembly GCF_000243295.1). Lineage (NCBI taxonomy): Eukaryota > Metazoa > Chordata > Mammalia > Sirenia > Trichechidae > Trichechus > Trichechus manatus. The sequence continues at coordinate 5,274,255 of NW_004444100.1, read as the reverse complement.
AGTGACACTTGGATTCTGCCTCAGTGCTGACTGATGCACATCTTAATCAGTACTACTACTATTTCTGAAGTAGTTCCTAAAATTATTTTCGTAGCAAATTTGTTTCAGCGGAGAGGTATGAGAACATGAATACTCATTACCATCCTAACGTATACTTTCTTATACTGAAAAGAAAAATTTGATGCCACATATAGGTCAATTTTCTGGGTAAGCTTGTTTCCTTGAGTACCAAATTTAAAAAAGAAACAAGTCTTTAGGGTTGAAAATCATTTTTAAAAACATCAGGATCTCCTGTCCTCTTATATACAGTATTTTAAACATCATTTAACCTTTTATTGATTATTTAGGATCATCATTATGAACGTACACTTCAAAAAAAGACACTGCCCACAGAAACTTCCTGAAGTCTACATTTTGCACTAACTAAATGGAGTTGGGTGCTACAAACGGTTAATGTGTGTGATGGTTAAGACTGTGTGTCAACTTGGGTGGTCCATGATTCTAAGTGTTTATATGTGATCACTCCCATGACTGAATATGCTGTGAGTAGCCAATCAGATGAAAGGGAGTTCCTTGGGGGTGTGGTCTGAATCTGAATATAAGCAGACGTTCTAGCTTTTTGCTCACTCTGGATCCTGTGGCTGCCTTCTGTCATCTCACCTCTGGTACTTGGGACTTGAGCTGTCAGCTTAGCTGCCGAACTTGGGATTCGTCAATCTTCACAGCCTGTGAGTGGAGCCCTGCTTTCTGACCTGCCGATCTTGGGTTCGCTAGCTCCTGCAGCTCCGTGAATCAGAAGAAACCTTGCAGTCTTGGCCGCCGATCTTGGAATTCATCAACCTTCACAGCCTGTGAGTGGGAGCCCTGCTCTCTGACCTACCAATCTTGGGCTCACCAGCTTCTGCGGCTGCATGAACTGGGAAAGGCCTCTACCCTGAACCATGGACTTGGGACGTTCTAGCTTCTACAATCACATGAGCTGTTTCCTTGATATAAATCTCTCTATATATATATTTATATGCTTTACTGGTTTTGCTTCTCTAGAGAACCCAGCCTAAGACAATGTGCTTGGCTGCTAACCCAAAGACTGGAGGTTTGAGGCCACCAGACACATCTCAGTAGAAAGGCCTGGTGATCTACTTCTGAAAACTAAGCCACTGAAAACCCTATGGAACACAGTTCTACTCTGACACACATAGGGTTGCCATGAGTTGGAATCAATTTGACGGCAACTAGTTATTTATTAACTAACTAAAAGTTACTCTTACCAAATTTCTTCTACTTCTGACAATTTTTGTTTCTTTTCTCCCTATTTGAGATTGTATTCAATGTAAATACACCTACACCTCACCTAAAGAATAAGAAGTCAAACAACTCAATATAATAGAATCATGCATAAAACAGAATAAATTTGCAGCCCAGGTAGCTCTGCTATGTAAAGGGCAAGAAATTTGGTCCACTACTTTCCAAAAACTATCTTCACTTCTCAAAAGGCCAGTTAATTTGTGAGAACCTTGCTATTTTTCAGAAAATTCTTGAATAACCTTTAGAAAGAGTGTGGGGTTAGTATGGACAAATGGAGATGGCAAGCTATCCAATCATCTGGTTTGGGGCTATGCCTTGAAAAAACTGAGCATTCAAGAATCTCTGCTAGAAAATACGCATTAATTCCTATCTCAAAAATTATCATCTGAGAGAACAAGACAATATCTCCTGTACCCGAGGACAGTGGTCCTATTCCCTACAGTGGTAACAGATACTTAAATGACAATGGGTTGGGGTGTTGAAGACGTGGAGGTAAGAACGCCAATTATTTACTACTTGTGTGACCTTGAATCACTCTCTGAATCAATATAACCTTATTCATAAAGCGGGGATTATTTCCCTATCTTCTTCATAAAGCTGCTATTAGAATTAAAATAAAATCAAATCAAGTATGACAGCACTCTGTAACCTGAAAAGCATTCCTTCAGTGATTCAATCTGAGCCTCACTACAGGTGTGGTAAACAGGATTGGCTGCATTTTACATTTTAAAGAGAAATTTGTGACTTTCAATATACTGTCACTAAAGAGGCTGCTACCTCAAGATCCACAACAGAGTTTACATCTTCTCCAACTTACATGTAAGAAGCCAAGAAAAATTTATCTGGCAACAGATCTCAGTCTTGCCCTCTTTATGATTTTAAAGCCAGATTGTCAGGGAAAGGGACTTAAGGATGGCTGAAAATGTGGCTTCCACCCTGGCGAAAATGTACTTATTGATCAATAGCTACAGTAAAGAAAATATTCCCATAATCCAAGGTTCATTTGGGTTTTATGTGCTGAGTATCCGATCATCACCAAAAGATGCCTTAAGCTCTATTAAAGTAATCTGAAAGGCTGCCAGAAGCAGAAAACATCTATTTCCACGTACCCTAGACAATTATCTGCATTGCTAGTCTTAAAATATGGTTCAACTCAATTCCCTAATCAATCCGGTATTTTTCTTCACATGGGAGAAAGCCTATCAAAGGTTCCCAATTCTTCTCAGTTCATGGCATCCGTAATGTCTCCATAATTTTTTCCAAGGCCTCCTGAGGCCCAGAGAAATAACTAACAAGCCCTGGTAGCACAATGGTTAAACGCTTGGCTGCTAACTGAAAAGTCGGCAGTTTGAACCCACCAGCAGCTCCATGGGAGAAAAGACCTGGCAATCGGCTCCTGTAAAGATTACAGCCTAGGAAACCCTACTGCAGTTCCACTCTGTCTTAAAGTGTTACTACAAGTCAGAATTGACTCAATGGCACCCAATAACAACAGGTCTGAACAGGTTAATAAGTATTTATGTCCTATGGACTTAGCATCTGCTGGTCACTGCACTACTTCTCAAACCTTGGAATAAGGCTGGACACCACTATCTTCATTTCCAGTTCCTCATTTACTTTCATACAGTACTTGCTTATCATAGCAAGCCCAAAACCCAGCTTTGCAAAGATATAACTTTACTAAAAGGAATGTAGTGCTCTCATGTTGAAACCCTAAACTACTTCAGCTAGTAGTCAGAGCAGTGTACTACAGATGTCAATATATTTCACTTAAAAGTTTAAAATTCCAGGGGGCTCTTGTGAATTTGTTGGGGCATCCTTGGGCCTCTCAGCACAATTTGACAATGACAGCCTTAGAAGTTTCCAGTCTCCTGTGTAACAGCCCTTATAAAAACTAGGTCACAGATCTATTACATACGTCTAACTGGTTGATAAAATCGAATTATAAAATAAATATATATAAATCTTTTTAAATTAATACTTTAAGGAGAACTTACCTAAATCAAAATCATACATACAGTAGGTCATCAAAATGTCATGAAGCAAAATCAACCCTGGATTATCTTGGCCTTCATAAAACTTGTTCGTTCGATCTGTTCTGTTAACATCTTTTTCTAAAGTAGGAAATCACATATTTGAAAATCTTTCAAAAAACAGATTTTTACAAAACTCACATCTTATAAATAGAGGATTATTTTTCTTGCTATTAATTTTACTCCCTTGACAAGCTTTACCTAATGAAAGAAAAAAATTCATCAAATTCCATTTCAGATATACAATAAAGTAACCTTCTTGAGTATTTTTTAAAAATCTGTTCACCTCCTTATGGGCAGATTTTAAAATATTCTTCAGTTTTTATCTAAACATAGAAGCCTTTTAATTGAATGGTAGAAAATATTTTCAATGAATTAAAAGCAACACTAAGTAATAATAATTCACATTAGTTAGCAATAAAAATGCCAGTCATCAGCGCAAGTGACAGGCAGTGTTACTTGAAAACAGTAATGAAAAAGCTACTATGCAATCAAGTGTAATCAAAGAGATTTGTTTCATTCATAACTGCTTCATTCATTAAGAATTATCAACATCTTTGTCATGTTCCATAATCATCTCAAGATAAATTACTTCCTTATTCTCATATATACATCATTCAGTTTAGATATTATTATAAGCAATTTATTTTAATTTTGAAAAATAGAAATCCACACTTTACTTGGAAGTGATTTCATGACATTAAGGAAGAAAAGATTTGAAAATATCACCATGAGTATTATCCAAAGTTATATCAACAACTGAATTCACAAACATTGATGCCTATTAAGTGTATCTTGTTGTTAAAGACTTTTCAGCTAGAAAGGGATTCCCCAAACTTGAATTCCTCAATAAATTAGCAAGAAATAACTTAAACTCCAAATGATCAATATACTCTAAATCAATTCTATTTAAAACGTATAACTGTACACTCCCCTCCCCATTAAACTAAGTTAATTGTACACCCCTCTTCCCCTTAAACTAAGTAATTCGAAAACATTCTCAAAGCTAGTTGTAAAGAGGTAACACGAGTAGTTTAGATTCCATAAGGGTATTTTTTTACATTATTAGAACACTACTCTAGCTTTCTGTTAAGAAATACTGCATATGATTTAATAAAAGTAAGCATATATCTACAGAACTGTAGATAGATTTTTCAAACAAATATACAAAAACACATACCAAAAAAAATTCACACTATAAACGTAAAATTTCATTTAAAAATATCAAAATGTTCCAATCTAGTTTAATACTTGATAAAGGGGTCCATAACAAGTTAATTTTTTTTTTAAGGTAAGCACAATTTAGTTAATGTCCACACAGAATACTGGGGTCAACAGATTATTTTAAACATGGTAAAAAGTTGTTTACACCCTCATGAACTACCAGTATTTCTTTCTTCTCTTATATTTAGTAAGGAGAAGGCAGGCAGAAAACAAAAAGGGGTCAAAAATGATATATAATAATGAGGGCAGTGTTATAAGGGAGGGAGTCCTGGTGGTAAAAACAGTTTAGCAGTTGACTACTGGCCAAAAGTTTGGCAGTTTGACTCCACTCAGAGGTGTCTCAAAACAAAGGCTGGTGATCTGCTTCCAAAAGGTCACAACCTTGAAATTTCTGTGGATCAATTCTACTCTGAAAACATGGGTCGCCATGAGTTGGAAACAAGTCAACGCCAACAACAACATTATAAGGGAACTATTTCTAGAAAGAAAATAAGTACTTAAGTTTTAAAAAAGAGAGCCCTGGTTTAATACAACTCCCCATCTAACTTGATATAGCTACAAGAGGCAAAGAGACTGAAGAAAAACCACGATGCTGAATGATCCCAGCTTATAATCACCATCACTAACCTCAAAACCTGTTGCCATAGCGTGTAAAAGGGAAATGGGGAGAGTGCTGACACACTGCAAGCATTGCAACCAATGTTACATAACAATCTGTATATAATTTTTTTTAACGAGACACTAATTTGCATTGTAAACTTCTACCTAAAACACAATTAAAACAAAAAAAAGGAAAATGGGAAAAAATAAATTCACAGGACACCCAAATATCCAATAAATGTATGAAAATATGTTCAAACACATTAGAAATTAAACCAGAAAACTAAACCCATTGCCATCAAGCCAATTCCTACTCATAGTGACCCTATAAGACAGAGTAGAACTGCCCCATAGGGTTTCCAAGGAGCACCTGGTAGATTCAAACTGCTGACCTTTTGGTTGGCAGCCAAGCTCTAAACCACTGCACCACCAGGGCTCCTCACTAACCTCAAGTGGGCCTGGCAATCATGCTCTATTTCCCTCATCCGTTTAGTCTCCTTTTTCATATAACTATCTTACATCTTCTCTCTCCTCAAGCCTCCAGCACCCTCCCCTACATTCTCTCAGATGAGGATCTTTCTTCGTATTTCACAGAAAAAATGGCAGCTATTCAAAGAGAATTTCCACAGGTTCCCACTACTGTAACCACATAACTGTATCTGTACCCATATAGTCTCCCTTCTCTCCTATCAGTATAAAACAAGCTTCCATGATCTTGGCTGAGACCGACCCTCCCTTGTGTATAAGATCAATCCCTACTTGGCTACCAAGCACTTTGCTCCAGTAGTTCTTGTCTCCCTCTCCAGGTTCATCAAATTTTCCTCTCTACTGGATCATTCCCATCAGCCTTCAACCATATTGTTTCCTTTTATCATCACAGAAACTTTTCTTAACCCCACTTTGCCCTCTAATTGCTGTCCTATTTCTCTCCAACCTTTCAGAGCAAAACTCCTCGAAAAACTGTATAAATTGTGTTCCTCTCTTCCCATTTCCCTCTTGAACTCACTCTAATCAAGTTGTCACATCCATCCCATTTACCAAAACTCTTCTTTATCAAAATCCCCAAGGATCTCATTACTCTATGTAATGGTCAATCTGGGTTTTCACCTTACTTGACATCTCAGCAACATTTGATCCAGGTGAAATGCTTTCATTCGACTTCTAAGACATCACACTTTCAATTTTTCTTCCTTCTCTCTGCCTGCTCCTTCTCAGTCTCCTTTGCTGATTTTTCTTAATTTTTCCTATATATAAGGTAAAGTGTCTCAGGGCTTAGTTCTCGGACCTCTTCTAACTGTATTCACTCCCTTGACAATTTCATCTGGTTTTGTACTATCTATACGCTGATAATAGCCCCAATCCCTCCCCTGAATTCCTGTCTTATTATCTACCTCCTACTCAACATATTCACTTGTGGACATCCAATATGCATCTCAAACTTAACATGTCCAAAACTTCCAAATATTCCCTTCCAAACTTGCTTTTCTTAAAGTCTTTCTCCTCTTAGTAAACAGCAACTCCATTCTTCCAGATCCTCAGCCTAAAGTCTTGAAGTCATCCTTGAGTCTTTGCTTCTTCTCTCATGTGACACTGAGTCATCAGTTAATCCTCAAAAAAAACACGTAGAAACCAGCAATCAGATCTCCCAATGACTCACTCCACCTCTAACCCTGACTCACTCCACTCTAGCACACTGGCCTTCTTGCTCTTCTTCAAACATGCAGAGGTCCTCAGGCAGAAACAACACTACACCTTGTTGCTCTCCTCTAAACAGAATGTCCTTCACCCAAAAGCTGAATGGCACACTTCCTTGTTTCTTCAAGTCTTTATTCAAATATCAAGCACTCAATCACTACTTCCTGGGTCAAGCAGCCCTCATCTCTCATCTGAATTACTGCAATAGCCTCAAATCGTCTTTCTACTTCCACCCTTGTCCTCCTTCAGCTATTCTTCAGACAGCAGCCAAAGTGGTCTTGTTAAAACTTAAGTCTGATCAAGTCACTCTTCTACTCAAAATACTCCAGTGGCTTCCATCTCACTCAGATAAAATCCCAAGTCTTTACAATGACCTGCGAGGCTCTATGTGATCTGCACCTACCCTTCCACCAACGTTTCCTCTCTGACTGCATCAGTTCCTATACTCTACCCCAACTCACCCCACTACTGTCACCCACCTCTTAGCTGTACTTCTACCGTGCAAAGGTCCTAAGGTGGAAACACGTCTAGCACGTGCTGTTCCTTTCTCCATGGAATGTCTTTCATCCAGATACCTGCAGAACTCACTCTCTCCTTTTTCAAGTCTCTACTCAAATATCACCTTCTTGATAAAAGCCTTTCCAGTCACCCAAGTTAAAACTGCAACACTGCACACAAACTTCCTAACCTCCTTCTCTACCTTATTTTTCTATTTAGCAACTATCACTAACAAACCACGTTACTTATTTTGTTTACTGTCTGTTCTTCCCCACAGGAATATAATCTCTTTGAGGGCAAGAATTTTGTCTGTTTTGTTCACTGATGAATCCCCAATGCCTAGAGAAGAGCCTAGTATATAATAGGCAACCAGTAAGTATTTATTAAATGAATTAAGGTTTAAAATAATGTGACTGTCAAAAAGATCTCTTAGAACCACTACTCTAAAGACTGGATTCCTGGGCCTCCTTATCTGTCTCTATTTTTCCCCCTAGGTGATGCTATCTATTCCCATGGATATTTACACTAATAGCACCAAGATTTCTATCTCCTATCCAGACCACTCCAGGCTACTAAACTATCACTTAACGTTCCATTTGTATGTCTCACCTTAGGGTGTATATATCTAACACCTAATTCTATTTTCACCATTCCCCACTCTCATCTCAGTAAGTGGTACTAACAACTGCCCAGTTTCTCAAGTCAAGAAACTGAGCCCAATCCTTGATTCTTCTCTTTCTCCTTCACACCCTACATGTAATACATCAGAAAGTTTTGTTGATTCTATCACCAAAATAAAACCTGAACCCATCTACTTCTCTATAGCTCCACTACTACTATCTCTTGCTTGGACTCCTTCCAACATCCTAATTGGTCTCCCTGTTTCTATTCTTACCTTGATTCAATCCATTTTCCATAACAAAATGATCTAAATATATAAATATGTCCTTACTTAAAATGCCCCAATAGTTTCTCATCATACTTAAAAGTAAAATCCAAAAAGCTAAGGCATAATCTACAAGACCTAAATACAGCTTATCTGCATAGATTTTTGTTTTCAATAAAGTATGATTTATACCCCAAAAAGCCCAAATTTTTTCAATAATCTTTTTTGGAAAAATGTCTTACAGAAAAAGAATGCTTTAAAATCAACTTATTATATGCACTTCTACTTGCAGAAAGCACGGTATAGGTGAAAGACCACTTTCTACTTGTAGACAGCATGGTATATATAGGTGAAAGACCACCCAATTAAGAATTAGATTTGAGTATGAGTCCGGGCTATGGTATTAACTAGATAGATGACCTAAGGAAAGTTACTAGACATTTCTGGGCTTCAATTTTATCATCTGCTAAAAATGAGCAGATTAAAGTACAACTCAATTCAAACTATGTTATAGGGATTAAAACATCTTAATTTTTCCTCCAATCTCCTGAAAAGAGTTAGAATAGGACACAGAAAAAGTTGAGAAGATACGATCCATCATCACTACTGCTTGATGTTTAAAGAGAAGGGGGTATGGCATGTGAGAAAAAAAGGCTTAAAATACTGGAATAGCTGATCTCTAAGATCTCTTCCAGTTCAATGTCCAAACAGAAAAAATACATTTATGTCCACTATCATTTTCCTTACTGAAACTAAAGTATCAGGGGGCTTTAGTTGGAAACTTCAGATAACTCTAATTCAGGACCCCCAACCTTTTGACTTAAGCCAAGGAAATGCACGGTTTTTTCTGGTAAAATTCATTTTTCAGAAAAATAAAATTTTCGATCAAAAGTACTGTTACCACATATAAAGAAAATGTTCTACATTCTACCCTGGTGAGTAGCATTTGGGGTCTTAAAAACCTGTGAGCAGCCATCTACAATACTCCACTGGTCTCACCCCTTTGGGAGCAAGGGAGAATGAAGAAAACAAGATACAAGGGAAAGATTAGTCCAAAGCACTAATGGACCACAACTACCACGGCCTCCACCAGACTGAATCCAGTACAACTAGATGGTGCCCAGCTACCACCACAAACTGCTCTGACAGGGATCACAACAGAGGGTCCTGGACAGAGCTGGAGAAAAATGTAGAACAAAATTCTAAATCACAAAAAAAGACTAGACTTACTGACCTGGCAGAGACTGGAGAAACCCCGAGAGTACGGCCCCTGGACACCCTTCTAGCTAAGTAATGAAGTCACTCCTGAGGTTCACCATTCAGCCAAAGATTAGACAGCCCCATGAAACAAAACGAGACTAACGGGGCACAACAGTCCAGGGACAAGGACTACAAGGCAGGAGGGGACAGGAAAGCTGGTAATAGGGAACCCAAGGTTGAGAAGGGACAGTGTTGACATGTCATGGGGTTGTTAATCACTGTCATAAAACAATATGTGTACTGTTTAATGAGAAACTATTTGTTCTGTAAACCTTCATCTAAAGTACAATAAAAAAAAACAAAAAAAGTACCGTTACCAAAAAGATCTCAGCATTTGTCTTTATGTATACAAAAGCTACAAATCCGTCTGTTATGTTGGGTTTTCCAAATATAACTTAGAGAATTTTTCTTCCATGGAAGGGGGTTGGTGGCAATAGCGGTGGTGGCAGTGCATCCCTCTATCTTTACTTCTGAAACTACAGATATACAAATGCAAATACAACATAAGAATTTCAAAAATAAACCCCGCTGTTCTCCACAGCTATCCTAAAACTATGTAGAGGCAGTGTAACAAGATAGTCAAGAGCATTAAAACTAGGTTCTATACTTATTAACTGTGTGACCTTGGCCAAGTCATTTATGTTCTCAATGCTTCAGTTTTCTCATCTATTAAATAGAAATTATATTCAGGAAATGAAGTGATTTGGCAAATAGGGATACTTGTACTATATCTAACTTATAGAGTTCTAAGATTATGCATAGTACATGTTACATAGCAAGTGCTAACTTGTATTTTTTTCTACTACATTTACTATTACTAACATTATCTTTTCAACTTCTTCTACTATATTCCTATAATCACTCCTCTTATTACCAAGAAGAAAACCAAAGTATAACCTTAAAACTACCTTTTTTCAAAATGAGACATTCACTGAGTTAACACAAATAATTCAACAAAATAGATTTGTACGTAAAGAAACATAAGGAAAAAGCAACCTGCATGGCGCTCTGCATGGAATAACTCTTCAATTCACTTTCTAGGCCCGAGTTATCCCTCTAAAGGTACCACATCAACATGTGAATGAATTCAACCACTCTCAGGCACTTGCTGAATTCTCCTTTTAGCTGTTAAGCATTTTCTGAAGTTAAAAAAGGGCAAACTTTTAAAAGTGGAAATTTTATTTAATAAAAATGCTCTAAATTATAAGTTTATTAGAAGTACCCATATTGGATGATAGTATCTTATTTTTGTATAAAAATAAAATTTTTTATTCATTATTTCATTCGAGGTTTAAGTGTTAAGGGAAACGAGAAAAACGAAGTTTAAAGGAGTTAAATGATTTGTCCATGGACACAAGGTTAAGAAGTAGAGCACAGATTAAAACCTAACTCCTTCTGATATCATAAGTCTACTTATCTTTGCACTGAAATATTCTCCTGTTTTATTAATATAAAACTACTACCTGATTCCTCCCATTTGGATTCATGAGGCACATACATATACTCTGAATCCAAAAAGGAAAACAAACTTACTTTTTCCACTTTTCTCATTCTCAGATAAATTATCAGTCGTATTTTCAGTACTCAACATTCCTAAATGATACTGCTTACTGAACTGAAGCCTGTCAGGTAGAAATGCACCGCAGTAACTGTGCATTCCTAAAAATAGCGTAGTACCCTTCATGTATAGATGAGGGTACATTCTGAAGACTAATTTAATAATAATAATAAATTATATATGTTATAATACAATAAAAATATTATGATTATTATCCTTTCCTTCAATAACTTATTAACCTGATCCTTTTAGTAAGGGCCTGACAATCCAGCACCATTTGGAAATAAGTCTAATGCTTCTATGATAAAATTCTATCAAACCAATTAAAATATATTAAGCATCTCTTTATTAGGGATGCTTGATCATCTGAACTTATTTATCTAGTATATTCATTCACTGATGACAACAGGTGAATAGTTATTCTATTTTTCAAATGCTGATGAAAATTTACTCTATCTAGAGTCATCTATTTCATTAAAGATTTACACAGATGTATGTTTAAGAAGGTGTGGAGGGATATAAACCAAAGTCTATTAACCATAGTTATTTCTGGGTGATGGGAACAAAACTCATTTTTATTTTCTTTTTGCTCATCCTAATTTTTCTATAATAAACAAACTGCTTTATAATGAGGTGGTAAATAATAAGTGCTTTAAAATAAACTCTACAAGCAAATAAAGTTTAAACAATTTTTTTATTCACTTTTTGAAACTACTGCAAATTAAATATATCAGTGCTTATAAAGATACCGATTGAATTTACGGTTCTATCATAAGAGAAACAACCAGGAACATTAAACGCACATTCTGATGTACTTTCCACTTCTGATTTCTCTTTCGAGCACAAATTCTGTAGATGTATCGTCACTTCTTTAATCTTATTGTGCCAAAACAATCTGGGGAAATCTCAGCTTCCCTTCCCTGGGCACTTCAGACCACAGACACAAGTGCAGCCATTTCTCTCATCCCCATTTACCCAGAGCTAGGACAGCGGTCACCAGCCCTTTCTGTTTCTCAGGTTCCATAATCTGTTGAAATAACTTACAAACTGCAGGGAAAGGGCTATCTTTAGAAAGAAAAAGGATACAAACAGTACGGGGCGGGGGTCTCCTCCCAGAACTTCCATGCCCACAGGGAATACGCCTACTCTCTCTAAAACAGATGTTTACTTTCTCTACCCAGGAAGCTCCAGTGAGCCTCCGTCTTCCAAGGCCTTTTATTGGCTTCACATAGCCAAGACAGATGACATCATGCCTCCTAAGGCTTAGTTAGCCTTGGACCCCTAGGTGATCCCTCTTGGTCTGGTTGGCCCCTATTCATTGGCCTCAGGCGGCCTTGCTCTCAGGAACCAGGACCAAAGGCCAAACTGTCTACTGCAAAGGAATTCCACACCTTGCACTTATCATGAAGACTTAAATATACATCCCTCCAAAATTGTTAAGAAAAAGTTACCTATAAGACTTCTATAATCTCTTAACCTTGAATTTCTCCTCTCTTGTTCCTCGCTGACAGATTTCCACTGTAGTTTCATCCTGAAGTACTCATCACTAAAGAAGAAAACAATTTTACACCAAAAAAAGCTACTCGAACACTTTATTTTTAACATTTTGAGTTTTCTATAAGCAATATACCAAAAGCATTTATGATGCTAGTGGGATGCAAGTTTATCAACATGAGAATGAAATATTTAAAGTTACGATAATGAATGAAAACAAATGAAAAATAAAATCTTATGATGTCACAAAATTTATATCATAAACATTTATTTCAATTCCTAAAATCATACCTAAAATTATTCTAGTCATTAAATACTTTAACCACTAATGTTTTCTGAATAAATATAAATGTAATTTTTTAAAAATGTAACATAAGAGTTCATGCTTTCCAATCAGTATACTGTAGAAACGTATTAATATGAAAATGTCTTAGAGGGATCAGTAAACATGGTGAGAAGAGAAAGGATTGTCAGAGTGTGTGAGTATGCACAAATTGGCTGAGAGTGGCATAAAATCAAAGGCTAGACTGATGAACTGGGAACAAGAAGTGTACCTGGAAAAATGGTCTCTGTTTTTCTTTTCAAGTCTGAGAAATAAATAGAAACACTCTTCCAAAGAAACAATGAAGGACTAGTTCTATATTACAAGAGAACCAGGGAAATAATTTAAAAGTAATTAACTTAAATAGCAAATTCACTTCTAATGAGCCATTTTTATAATTCCATAAATTGTAAGACTGAATCAAGATGAATGAGATATATTTAAAAATCTATGCCTAAAAAATTAGCTATCTTTCAAGTACGCGAAAGGCTTGTACAAGGAGATTGAAATTTTTGACCATCTTTTCACACGTTCACCAACATGTGGTCCTTCTAATGTGTTTCTGGTTTGAAATAATTACAGAACTCATTTTTTTTTTTTAAGTTAAAAAGAGGAAAATAAAAATATCTACCCATTCTCTAGTCTATTCCAAATCCTCATCTAGAAATTCCACACTAATTTGTATGAGTGAGTTACTTGAATTTCTTTGATGAATACGTCAAAGACTATTACTTACGTTTTTTGTTTTTGTAATTGAGTTCTTTCCTCCTTAGTACTATCCCAAGGAAAATAACCCAGAAGAAATTTCCAGGCTTGCTTTCTCAATGCATG
>NW_004444100.1:5258681-5260241 GCF_000243295.1 Trichechus manatus latirostris | reverse complement strand
TAGTTTATATACAATTCGTATTATTTAAATTACCCCTCTAAATATCATCTGCTTCACGCTGTCCACATTTAAAATTCTTCCTTCGGAGTCAATGTGCTTACTCCATTCTGCCAGTGATACTGGCTCTCTCCTTTGAACAACAGGTCGCTCTCCCAAATCAATCTAAAACAAGGTAAGCAATAATGAAAACACTTTTAATCAGTGACATGAAATCAAGGCATATAGAAACTAAATCTAAAATTCTCTTCCTCAGACATAAGTTCTAACACTTCTAATATCGTCCCTTGTTTTCCAATGTTGAGTTTATAAACTATAATAGTTAGCATTACATATATTTTCTCTCCTCTAAATACACAAACTGGGTTATAAATTCAATGATAGGAAGTCCCACAGATTAAAAACGTTTGTTATTTTAAAAAACATTTGTTATTTTAAAAAAATGTTCTTTGCTATTTTGGGTTTCAATTACATGAGTGCAGAACATTCAACATGTAAATTCTATAAACAACCCCTTTAAACTAAATGGTATACTATATTATTTTAAAAGAGAGAATACATAATTGTTCCATTAATCATATTCTAAAATTAGCTTTTCTTCCAAACTAAAATTTGCAATTCTCAGAATTGATTCATGATCCATTAGCTCCACTTGGCATTTTCTACAATTTTTGATTCAATTAACAGATGTTAGTAATTTAAAAATACCGGTTGCAAGATAAGCCCTTTAATTAAGTACTACAATTTAGATATTTATATTTTTCTAGCTATGCACAAGCCAGAATTGTACCAAATTTGAAAGTCTTGTTGAGCATATATAAAGATTCGCCATAGTTCAGGACCAAAACTCGTCTTAAAAAAAAAGAGGTCTAGAGTAGAGTCAGCTGCCTCTGGTATCTAGTGAGAAAACATGCAGATCAGGACAGAACCAGTGGCAACAGGCAAGGCTCACTATTCACTGACTGCTATGCACTCAAGGAACGATCAGTTCACTATCATCAAAAAGTAATCAAAGATACTACTGGTACCAAGGGTAGGAGGGTGGGAAAAGGGGGAGTTGTTCAGGAAGCAGTGAGTTTCTGTTTATGGTGATGAAAAATTTGGCAACAATTATGGGTGATGGTTGCACATGATTAATGTAATTGATATCATTAAACTGTACACCTGAAAAATGTTGAATTGGCAAATGTTGTGTTATATATATTTTTACAACAATTTAAAAAAAAGGTAATCAAAGAGATCCAACAGACATGAACAGAAAAAAAGTATAAGTAATCAATGGAGAACAAACCAAGAATATCGTGCAGAACATGCACTAGTTGTAAGAGATAGCAAAAAAGTTTAGTCGGCAAAAAAAGTTAAGAAAGGATTATGAGGAAAAGGCAGATATCAGCAGAATTGAGTTTACATTTCTACAGCATTTAAAAGCATTTCTTCTGTTAAAAGTATAAGAGCTGTCTCCACTCACTCTTGTGATGACTTCAAATCCTGGTTCTTCTTGTTGATTTATCTTTAGACCTGGAATAGCATCACTAAGAAAATCTGCCATTTCTGAAGGTGGTC
>NW_004444100.1:5256907-5258581 GCF_000243295.1 Trichechus manatus latirostris | reverse complement strand
GTAGAAGGATCACTGCCTCTCAAACTATCAAAAATGTAGTTTGTGACTTTTGAAAATCCTACCATAGTTGCTGTATAAGGATCCTTTTTAATTTTCTATGTAGTGGGGAGAAAAATTAGCATTATTAATTCAAATAAAGAATTAAAATACCACATGATGGGCAAAGTGAAAAGTTAAAAGGGGAAAAGAGGGGAAATCAGAACTAAAACAGAGTGTTCTAAGATTATATTACAATTTTTTTCTTTAGAAGAAAATATTAAATTTTCTAAGTCAACCTTTTCATGTGATTAAACTAGTATAATAAATGACAAGCTAATGTTATTCATTAAATTTCACATAAACAAATGATCTGCAGGCTACATTCAATCTGCATACATCAGAAATATGCAGTGCTTACTTTCCAGTGGTGAATGGCCCACAACAGCTTTCTTCTGTCTAGCAGTCCCGCCTTCACAAAAAAAAAATATTTCTTGAAGTGTGCACTACCACACTGATCTAACATAAAATATTTGATAGCTAAATTCCAAAACTCACAATATTTAAATATGAGCTGACATTTTAATCTAATTATATTAGTAATTACAAACAATTTGTTCTGGGACAGTGCTGTACTGGAAAACAGCAAAAGGTTTTTTCCTACTGCTAAATCCCAGGGTTACTTCTATGGTCCAAACTGCCCGCTCATTCATATTTAGCAAAAATAGTCACTTATTAAAGGTCTATCTTTAAAATGATTATTTTCACAATAAGAAAAATAGTACCCTTTATTTTTACTTTAAATAGCTTTTAGCTCTCTTGCCTACCCCTCCCCCGAAAGTTCCTTCTTTATCTTGTTAACCTCTGTCTTCAAAACCAGAAGAGGACCTGGGACATAGTAAGGATAACATCTGTTGAACGAATAAGTGAATTAATAAACAACTCTCTCTTTAGTTTGCCTAAATTGACTGTTAATGAATTCAAAGTGGCTTACCCAGTGACCCTAAACCTAGTCAATAACAGCTACGACAATAAAAGTCTACTGATATCCAATTTCAGTATTATGATAAAGGAAAAACTTGCTGTAAGAGTAACTAAGAAACAAGGAAGCTTCTATATCTTATAACGAATACGGAACATATTATTATCTCTATAAAAGTACAGGGACTGGTTCCATAAAGTTTACACACACCCATATACACCTGCCTAATTCTGTGTACAGGCAGTCCCCGGGTTATGAACGAGATCCATTCCTAAGCGTGTCTTTGAGTCGAATTTGCAGGTAAATTGTACCAGGTGCATACGGTTCTTATTTAGCTTTACTTTAGTGCAAGAAAAGGCTCAGAGCCTTTCAATAATTTAAAAGCTGCACGTGCAGCAAATGAAGGTGACTGTGACGAAAAATTTGCTGTAAGGCTGGTTAAATTCTCTCAAAGTGAGGGCATATTTACATAACATTAAAGGGCAAGTACAAGTTGGTCATATGTTGGTAACTCGGGGACTTCCTGTACTCTCTGAGAAGATGAGAGGTAGAAGACATATAAAATACTGGAGTCAGATTAATAGATTAATGCAGGATAGATTTCAGAAACATACTTGTATCAAACCATATGCTGGTTCATCAAGAAGATTTTCAAAAGACTGTGAAAGACTCTTATTCTGACAGTTCACAAGAAGTGTCCTTTTATCCTGTGGAGA
>NW_004444100.1:5244792-5256807 GCF_000243295.1 Trichechus manatus latirostris | reverse complement strand
AACCATATGCTGGTTCATCAAGAAGATTTTCAAAAGACTGTGAAAGACTCTTATTCTGACAGTTCACAAGAAGTGTCCTTTTATCCTGTGGAGAGCTGTAATAAAATGAAGGGATTTGTAGAAAATACTAGCATACTGCATACAATTACTACCTGAATAATAAATAATGAATACTTTCATAAATATCCAGTTCTAGAACAGCTTCCCATTAATATATCATTAGCAAACATTTACTATTTTAAATGAGTTTCAAAACTACATCAAACAAAATATAAAATTAACAAATGTAAAAGGGATGAAGTATATTTTTACTCTAGGTAAAGCCAAAAGTACTAAATTGTAATGAAAGCCAAATTCTCATTTAGAGTTAAAGTAGAAAAATCTTATATCTGCCTTGATTATCATAAAAATTAAAGAAAGCCAAGGCATTTTAGAATTCATCAGTATACAAAATATACCCTCATAGGAAAAATATGTCTTATTTTTAAACTGTTTCCAACTTCATTCCACAACTTGGTCAATGGTATTGTAATATACGACGTTAAAAAATACAAGATAAAATACCTTCGTAATTTTTAAAGACCACTAAGTATACTAACCATAGTTATAAACACACTCTTTTCATCATGTTTAACAAAGTTATATAGAGCTCAGTTAATAGTGTTTTTAATTCTTACTTATTAAGTTCTGGAAGTAAGTCTATCTCTACATTTTCTCAATAACTACAGAATAAATACAATGTTTTCCAAATAAGCAACTGTCTAATTTCACATAATCGGATGAACTGTTCAATCTTTTTTCTTCTAAGTTTTATAACTTAGTAGTCAGCTGTAACAAATTCACAACTTTTCTGTCTTTAAAATACAAATTAAATGTGTTATTTTTCTGCTATCTGTCTCTAGTTTATTATAAATGCTTGAGATAAGAACTTTAATAACAGTTATCTCCTCTCAATTCTAACATAACAGGATGTAACAGCAATGCTAGGGAGATACGAAATCCGAAACATGATCTTATTCCTACACAGTCAGAAACAGCACTCGATCTTCAGAAACAATAGTAGCTAATAAGCCATCTTGTTTTTTTTTAAAAGGAGCTAAGGTTGAGTCATCTGAAGTAGGAAAAAATTAGTACCTTTCAAAACGTTCAATTTTCATTAAAGATATTTTTCTGAACTTTTTTTGGGGGGGGTGATACCAATACAAAGATCTACACATTTGCACAAAGAATGTTTTTAATGATAGGCCAGTTTTTAAATGTAGCACCAAAAAAGAAAAGGTCAATTTTTAAATGCAGCACCAAAAAACAAAAGGAATATATATAGGAATATATATACTCATATATAGGAATAATATAATACAGGAATAACTTTTTTTTCCTGGCATAGTGCTGCTGGTGCTGTGGCTATTACTTTGTGTCTAACAATAAATCAGGTCAAAATATTTAAAATCTAAAAAGAAATGGTCATGGAAGCCAAAACATTGGCTATGCATGTAGAGGGGGAACAAATATGCAACCTTCAGCTATTTGGGCTCCAGATCTAAAACAGGAGGCACTAAACTGGAGATGAGAAGAAGTAACTGGCCAACCAACCAGCAACTACAAATATTTTTTTTTTAAGGAAATATTTCATTTTTTAATACCCAATGCTGTGTGACTGCAGATGGGACTGCTGAAGGCTAAAGGGGGAGAAAGACATGAGAAAATTTAGGCTTGGCTGCTCTAAAGTAATCGGGGGGAAAAAAAAGGAAAAAAGTACATCAGTCAAGAGATGTACTTTGGATTTCACAAAAAAAACAAGGGTTGGCATTCTAGAATACTGTTAAATGTTTCCACCTAACAGGTTACCGTACTGATTTAATCTGTAAGCATTATGGATTCAGGGAAGTTGATCTCTCATGCCAACATTATTCAAGACTTTCAAACTCATTACAGCAGTAAGATGTAACTTTTAATGATGCTAACACCAGTAATTCTATCAGCACCTACTAATGGGCTTAAAGAAAACTGTGGTCTGGAATCACAACTATATAAGCACATCTTTCAAAAACTCCAAAGTACTTTCCAGGCTTTGGAGTGAGCCTTTTCTCAACAACCTCAGAATAAAGTCAAAAATTACAATAGCTGAGCAATGTTTTGTGCTGTGATGGAGCAATAACTATTTCATACTGCTATTTAAAATGACTAATATGTAAGGCTAAAAAAAATTTAAAACGTCACTGCAAAGGATACCAATCAAAAAAGGTGAATAAAAAATAGAAAGGTACGTTAATAGTTACAATAACAAAACTACATATATAGCAAAGGCAATAAATGAAGAACTAGAACTTCATCTTGTAAATGGTTGGTACTGTATGATAATACAACCACTCGGCTTTCTAGGGGAATACTTTACTGCTTGGAGACTTGTGTATTGATATAAAAACGACGAAATATGTAAAATAATTTTATTGGAACCAATAAGCCTCATTCATATCCTAGCAACCAATTTGGTTCAAAAAAATTATTTCTGGCTCATTCTTTTATCCAACTGAATATCATGTTTTAAATGGTGGTAAGTCAAAGCACTAACAAACTTCAATGAATATAACATTCCCCCCGCCAAGTACGTAAATAAACCAACTGAAAAAGATTAAGCCACAAAAGCTGACTCATTTTGGACTGACCAGCTGGAGAGACTGAAAGAAGGAACTAGGCATGGTTGGCCCATTCCCTTCCTGGCTCTTGTAAGGCTGACCATTTCCAGCACATGTGCAATCTCTGCTCATCCCTGGGGTAAGGCAGGCTCTGCTTCTGCAAGACAGAGGCCTGCTCTTTGGGAAGGAAAACCTAATTCACTACGGGGAACATTAGGAAGACAACACGGCCACAGACACAAGTCACGTTCTTCAATTTAGCTTAATCAGAAAAAAAGATCACAGCCAGTCTGATTCTTACATCTCTTTCAACTGGTTTTGACTCAGAAGATGAGAAGGATGACCCTGGCATTGGCTGGCTAACATCCTAGTATGGCTAAAACCAAGATTTTCCTTGGCTACTCTCCTTCCTTCTGGTCTCTGCAGTAATCTTTGACCACAAAAATGAATAAAAAAACATCGTTTTACTTGGAGTAATTGCTCTAGGGCAGGAAATGAGACTCCTATGATACCTAGCAGAAGAAAAAATTAGAGGTAATATTTGAGAACTTTAAAAATTTGGAAATGTCATTTATTTGGATTCTAACAAGAACAAGGGCTTTTAATTTCTTCTTAAAAATTTGCTAATGAGAGATGGCATATACAAATCTGGACTTTTTTAGTATTGGTGATTATTTATTTGGAGTATCTTTATTCTACAACTTCGACTCATTAATTCTTCGTGGACTACATGGCACAATGTAATGCAACATAATTTATGATAGGAAAGAGAACAGAAAGTGCCTATTTTCAACCTAGAGTACAGAGGGGTCTTGGAGATAAAATATTTGATGTACTGTTCTTACACATTTCTGATCCTTCAGGAAGCAAAAAGCAAACCCTCCCTCCCCCAATGTCACAGAAGAATACACAAAGGAGAAGTGGCTGGTATTAAGGAAGTGGCCTTATGAAGGAGTCATTTAGACAGCTATTTGCTCCTCCAAAAAAGAGCACCATATCCCTGTTTGATCATAATTTAATGATAAAGTCCAATGAGAAGAGCAGAAAATATAGGGAGACCAGTCTCTCCGCTGGTTTTCCCACTGACCAGATCATTAAAGGTTGCAATTAAGGACTCAGGCTTACATCTTGTCCCACTTTATCCTCCCTTTATTTGATTTCATCCTCTCCAAGGGCATCAATTACTACTCATGCACTAAGACTTACATATTAACCTACTGTAAACTCTCACAGTACTCTACATCTCTTACTCAGAGAACTTATCACAGATGAAATTTTACACTTATTTATGTGTTGATTAATACCTGTGTCTCCCACAATATTACAAACTCTATGAAAGGGCCATATCTTTTTTGATTACTGCTGTCTTTCTACCACTTGACAGAGTTTAGGGTGTTTCAGGAATTGAAAAAGACCTATGTGGCTAGAAATTAAGAGACTGGCATGGGATGAGATTTAAGAGATAGAAGTAAGACAAGACAGGTCCTCTTTGACCATGGTAAGAAGTACAGAGTTTATTTAATGTTGCTCTGAGACTCCTCTTCTCTAAGTTAAACTCCCATATCCTTCAAATGTTTTTCATGTGACCATTCTGATCCCTCTCATTACACTGGTTATTTCTTCCTTGCAGTATCAGATCAAAAAAAAAAGAAAAGAAAAACCTGCAGAATGAAGGGGGAAAAAAAAACATGTATGGAGGAACACCATTTCCCTGGCCTCATGCTTCCAAATGGAAATAAGCACTTCTATCAAAACAACTCTCCTTCCTCCCAGGGATATATCTGATGGCTGAGATGAGGGAGAGAGTAACGTACATGCTTGGCATAACCTCTTCCAGGCTGTCTCTTTCTCTTGGATCTGCCTGCCACTACAGAAGGTGCTTTCTGGTCTGCTCTCATTCATGTCATAAGTGTTCTGCCCTCACTAGGGAGGCCCGTGGTTGTCCGGAAGTGATAATCACTGGGTGAGTTAAGAACTAGTTTGAGGTGAATTATTATCAAGTCGCATGCCTAAGCCTCCCCAGTAATGATATTTTTATCATCATCTGTCTGATTCTTACATTTAAAATGTTTCTCATTGTTTATAAATTCAGAAAGGGAAACAAGGTTTCATCTTCATTAAAATACCAACAATACACATTCAAAGTACACAAAACCCTATGTCTGCCTAAGCGGTTATCCAGCCTATCCTTGAATGGATCCAGGACCGGACACTCTTCACCTCATGAGCTAAAGCCTGTCTCCTACTCTCTCTCTTTGGAGTCACACAAAACAAATCTAAAACTCACTTTTTATAACTCTTTCAAAAGCATATGTCAAACTGATAATTACCATGCCATTTATTCCTTCAACTACTATTTTTTGTGCATCTATTATGTGCCAAGCACTGTAACTAGGAATTAGGAAGACGTAAACAAGATAGATGCAATCTCTGCCCTCTTGGAGCGCACGTCCTAAACGATGAATACAAAAAAAAATAAACAGACGGAAGTATTTTATGCTGTAAGTGCCATGAAGGAAGCAAGCAAGGGAATGATAAAGGGAAAGAGAATGGAGGCAGGAACGTATACTAAATGGGAGAGGAGGCGCTCAGGAAAGCCCCTCTGAGGAAGTGACATTAAAAAGATACCAGACAGGGAAAAGAATATTCTGGGCAGAAGAAACAGCACGAGTAAAGGACCCTAAGGCAAGAAAGAGTTTAAGGTGTTTCAGGAACTGAAAAAAAAAACCATCTGGCTAGAAAGTAAGAAAATGATATGAGATGAGGTTTAAGAGAGAAACAGAAGACAAGACAGGTCCTCTTTGACCATGGTAAGAAGGCTGGATTTTATTTAATGTTGCACTGAGACTCCTCTAAGTTAAACTCTCAACTCTTGGAAATGTTTTTCATGTGACCATTTTGATCCCTCTCATTACACCAGTTATCTCTTTCTTGCAGTATCATAAGTGTGGCACATTTAAAATGCAGTGCCTAAAATTGAGCCTAATTCTCCGAAGTATGATCTGACCAGTAAAGAGTAGAGAGGGCCTACCACTTCCCTCATTCTAGAAACTATGTTTTAATCAACAGTCTCAGATCAAAAGACCTTTTTTGTGATAGTTACACAACACTAATACTAAGCTTGCTAATATACTAACACCCCTAAGTCTTTAACACATGCAACTCATCAGCCATAACTTTCTACCCCAATCACGTCCCTCCTAAAATCTATTTAACCTCCTGGGTGGTAGCCTATTTACAGCTTCTGGCTTCAAGATCCAAGACTCACCATCAAGTAGGACTAACATTCTTATAAGTTACTGGTACTGATGAAAACACCTACTGCCAGCCAGAGGAGGTCAACATGGTAGGGGAGAGAATCTCATGCCAAAAAACACATAGCCTAAAGGGCTTAGGACTACCAAAATCTTCCAATTTTTGGTACTATGAGGACATCCTTAATGTAGTTAATGCTCATCCTCACAGTTCCCACTCCCTCCCTCTTACCTCCACATATTCAATTAATCACAAAATCTGACTTTACCTAAATACTTCTCTAATTTATCCACTTCTATCTTTCCTGTCACTCTCTAGTTCATGCCACCATAATCTCATCTGGATGACTAGAACAGCCTGCTTATATGACTTACAAGATCCCTCATACTCTGGTCTTTACGCAGATTTAGCCTTGTCTTTAATTTTGGTACCCTCCCTGTCCCACACCTGTGATAATGAACTACTTTGTTCTTGATTATATCATGTTTGTGCTCATCCCTCTACCTAAAAACCCTTACTCTGAGAATGTCCTTCATACTAATCCTAACTCATTTGTCAGGTCTCAACTTAGATGTTAACTACTTCTAGAAAGTCTCACCTGACTCCTATCCCACCCTAGTGCGAATTAGGTACCCTTCCTCAGAGCTCCTCCCTCAGAGCTCCCAAAAAGTACTTTGTACTTCCTCTTAGTTTCTCAGTTTTAATTGCCATTCACTCTTCAGAATTCTTTACAAGACCATAAACTCTCAGAGATCCATGGACATTCCTGTTTTGTTCATTACTGAATATCGAGCAACTAGAACAGTGCTTGATGTGCAACAGATGCCAAAAAAAAAATTTATTGAGAGAGACTGTGTGTGTGTGTGTGTGTGTGTGTGTGTGTGAGTGAGTGAGTGAGTGAGTGAGTGAGTGAGTGAGTGAGTGAGTGAGTGAGTGAGTGAGACATAAGACACCAGACTTTTAGAAAGTGAGAAGGTCTTGTCTTCCTTACTTATAAGTAATTTTATAAAGGATTAGACTTGCCTGGCTTAAATTTGTAACATTATAAATGAAACTCAATGTTTAACAGAAAATACATAATAAAAGGTAAACTGGGTAAACACATAATCTACAAACCACTAGTGTATCCTCATCCATTTAAATGTGTATAAAAAATACTGGACTACTCTTTTTTTTAAAAAAACCATAAAGTCTCAGATACAATTAATTAAAATGGCAAAATTTTATTCAGCCACTAATCCAAAGAAGACAATGTCCCAGAAAAAACAAAGCTACTCATGCCCTCACATGCACATAGGTCACTGAGGCCCAAAGACAAGTAAAAGTAGTTTGCCCTGGGACTAAAACAATCCAGTTCAATAAATAGAAAATAATTTGATACTTACTCACACAATACCACATATTTTTCAAGAGAGTCAATCAGTAGTTTGCTATCTCCTTGATGAAAGTGCAGAGCAGGGAGAACGACGTCATCCTTTAGACAGAATACCAAATACGACCAGCCCATACCCTCTCTGCTTTGCTTGATTGATTTCAGGTCTGTCAAACTGAACAGGAATGACCATTTGCTTTTCCCATTTCTATGACTTGGAGCATCTTAAAAACAAGAAAGTGGGGCAAAATATTTTTGTTCACCTTTTTAAAAGGTACTGACAGCACTCTTTATGACTGCCTAAGAAAAATTTGTTGAACCTAGGGAATCACTGTAACACCCGTATTACCATGGCCTCCTGTATTATAAACGGCAATTTACATTTTCCTAAAAGAATGATTTTTTAAAATAGCTATCCTCCATACACAAATTCAAAAATTGTTATCCCTATTTAAAACATAAGGTTTGCCCAAAAGTTACCACAGCTTTGGAGGCAGGCAGGCTGGACTTGAACTGCAACATCACCATCTTACTATATGATTTGGGACAAAGAATTGAATCTCTCTGAGCCTCAGTTTCTTCATCCGGTAAAACAGAGAGAATTATACTTACCTCCCAATGCTATTCTAAGAATTAAATAAGATAGTACTTGTCAATGAACTAGTACACCACCAGTATATAGTAAATATGCAACAAATCTTAGCCTTCCTTTCCCACTCCCCCCAAATAAAGATGATGCGATGCTCTCTTTGAAATCACTTAAAAAAAAAAAAACTGTTTCTCCACTTCCTTTTACAATTATTTTTACTAGGCTACACGGAGAGTGAAGATAAGCATACTGGTATAAAAAATAAAACTGGAGTGAATACACAGACAGACATTTTATTTGCCCAAGTCTAACACTGGGGAATTGAGGACGAAAAGACAACTAAGTTGTGACTGCTTCAAAACAGAATGGATACACCCCATCTTTCTGCTAAATCAACCTTCTACTAAATTAAGGACTCAGCTTAAACCAAAGCACAGCGATGTAAAATAAAGCATTTTCTGAGTTTGTGGACTATTTATATAATCCCCTAGGTTTATGAACAATATCATAATTAATAACAAGCAACTTGAAGATTATCTATTTAAAGAAAAAATGTTACTTTTTTCCTCACTAATGATAGTAACACTTATAATTTATAATCTAAAATACCAGGTTATGTCAACATTTTTAACTCAGACATAAATATGACAAGTCTTTGAAATTTTAAAAAGTATTTTCTCTAATGTTATTCATACAAAGTGTCATACTATCCTGTTATTCAAGATCTTCATTAATTCTGTCCCACATTACCAATTCCACAAAGATAAACTCTATAGGACCTGATCAAAAGACAGATCAATTGGTGTTGACCTGCATGTATATGTCAATTTCCTTTGTAGTCAGGAACACTGTAACTTCATCATCTCCAACAAGATCTTGTAAACTGGCACAATGAAATCCACAGCTTACAGAAATATCCACATGCAAAAAACACAAGCATCGTGACTATTTCATGGACAGTTCAACAACTACCATCTGAAAGGAATTCCAGAAAAGCTCAAGTGACTTATCTATCTACTGACTTGCCAAACGTCTACACCATTCCAAATGGTGAACTCGGATCTAGGCCTGATTAAGTGCCACAAGCCCACTTGTCTACTTTACACCATGTTTCACTGGTATTTACATTATAGAGCTCATAACACCATTAACAAGGTGACAGCAAAGTGAGAAAAATTTTAAGTTCCAATTTCTCAATAAAACATTTAAGTGTGACTGCACTTGGACTACCAAGAAAGGATAAATAAAACGTGAAAATACATACTACTAAATTATATGCAAAGACCAAAAACATCTTTGCAGTAAAACAGCAATGAAAAACTAAACACAGACAACTTTTAAATTAAATTCTTAAATTGCTCAAAGAGTATTTAATGTAAAATTAGTAAAAGAATATCATATGGAAAATATTAAATACTACATACAGGCTATATGAATTAACAGAAGTTTGTGCATATTCAAGCGTGAAGATTTTACATAAATTTTCCCTCACTGAAGAGAAACATATTACACATTTAATGCACAAGAAAATGCCTCACACATTTTATTACTTAAAACTGATAACAATGATAGAAAAATCACAAGAAAATTCTGCAAATCCCTCCAGTAGAATACAAACTTCATGTGAGTAGGAACTTTAATTTGTTCACATCTATATCCCCGTGCCCAGAAGAGTGTCTAGCACATAGTAAAGACTCAAAGATGTAGTGAATAAATAAATAGCCTAGCATCAAGTCAACATAAAAGTAATCTGCAATTTAGTCTGCTACCAATGGCTAACCAGAGTAGAAATGGTTAAAAAGGAAACCTAACAGAGTCCAAGAGTTAACTCAAATTTCCTTTCTTTCTCCTTAAAGAAAAGGTAAACAAAATTAATTGATTCTAAGAACTTACTATGTCACCAAATATGTTAAAAGTATCTCCACACTGGCATGGGAAAACAGAATATAACAGCAGAAGTGTAACAGAATAGTTTAATAAGTCTTCGTATGTCTTGAATAGAATTAACATCAAGGACATGATATTTTATTTGGATCAGTTTCTACAGCATGATGGCAGTCTGCTGTTCTGAGAAGAAATATTTTCAAAACATCAGTATATAAAAACAAAAAACTAAGCAGTATAAATGCTTATGAAATATGAAGGTAAATGCTCTTATGAAATATAAAGTTAAATAAGTCTTCAACAGTCAATTTTTTAAAGGATCATCCCAAGTTTCCTTTTGTGCAACACCAAAAAAAAAAAAAAGTACAAAGTAAAAAATGTAAATGTTATTAGGTAAGAAAAATAAAACTTTTTCTTCGAAAAAAGTATTTTTAAAATATGAAAAATGTTTCATAATGGCATAAATTTAATTTCTGAAACCTCAAGCTAACTCAGAAAATGTCTCCTCAATTTTTAAAAATTAGAAAATAAAGGCTCTTTACTTATAAGTCACTGTGTGACAAGCAACTTAAGCAGTATTTACATCTGTGGTTTTTGCGAAGCTACACAGCTAAATGCAGGTTCTCGAGCCTGACTGCACATTAAAATCACCTGGAGAGCTTTTGAAAAATACAGATGTCCAGGCTGCATCTCCAAAGTGTAATTTCACTGGCTGGGGAAAACTCAGGCATTGGTAGTTTTTTAAAGCGTCCCCCAGGTGATTTCAATACGTAGCCAAAGTTGAGAACCACTGATCTCAAAGAGATCATTACTGTCAGATTATACTTTTCTTATCCATGTAATGCTCCCTTCTTTTATGAAATTCTGAATACTCACTCCTTTTGCTCATTCCTATAGCCTGTCCTGTTTAATTTTCAAGAATTTAACAATATTAAGCAACAACAAAACAAAAAATAGAAATTCACATAAACCAATCCAGAAGACCTAGTTTTGAGAAGTAAAAAATCACCTCACATGCTACATATACTAAAATCCTATGGTTTCATCTTTCTCTGACATTTGGCACTGTTCTAGCAAGAACCTTCCCTCTCAGTAGAAAGAGAATGTGAAAAGGAAAAAAAAGACATACACATGAATGAGCTGATTGTTAGCAAAAGCTTGCGAATTACTGTTTATTTCTTAATTGCCACTGTTTCCTAGAAATGATAAAGCACAAAGTATAACTGCTGTATATGAAATGATTCCACAGGCCACAAACGAAAATCAATTTTACTCAATAACAATGCTATATATGTAGTGATATATGTGCCAGTAAATTTTGGCTAGCCTTTCTCCAATCTGGTAAAACGTGGATAAATCCTAAATCTAGACCAAAAAACACTGAGATAAAACATCCTTTCAGTTATACAACACAAAGAAATCAATAAAAAAATTAAAAATAAACTTAAGATTTTAACTCTGGAGTAATATATAAGGAATATGGTATACAAACGACATCTCTTACATGAACTAGCATACACAGTAATGTCAGGCTGGTTTTTTTTTTTGTTAACTACATGTAGATAATCACCACATTTTTGTATAGAATTTTAAAATAATTTTAAAACAGAATAAAACCAAACTCTAAAGGGTTGTAACAACAATTTGACAAAATCAAATTTTTTAACTTCTATACAAAAATAATAACAAAGACATTTTTAAATAAATAAATATAGAGAGAAGAGAATAGTCAGTGAATATATGTAATGGGGGACTGCAAGGAGCGGTGAAAATCCAAGTAAACACTGAAACTAGAACGGTATGGTTTAGTTGTACACTCCATCTCCCCCTGCTGCTTTAAGATGAAATAACATGTTTTTTTTATATACCAGATAAAGAAAAATGTGCAGGAAAGACAGCCAAAAATTTTTAAACATTTCTATTTTCTACCATTAATAACTACGAAATAGAACAAGCATTTTTAAAGCCGTTTTTTGAAGTTACACCAGCAATTACAAGAAAAAAAGAGGAAAAGGATGCAACTAAAAATATGGTAGTTATATGTATTAATCAAAGCACCAAATCATCCTTCCTGACTGAAGAACATTAAGGAATTTTCTTTGCACTTTTATTTACTAGTATATTGTTACAAATCAGTTTAAGATTTAAGTTTTAATTCATACCTCCATTGGTATGTGGTTTCTTTTTAAAGGAAACAGTATTAACCATGTCCCACTCTGCTTCATAATTGTTCAGATGTTCCATTCCTCGATGAGCTCTTTCTTTTGGGGCCTGGGTCC
>NW_004444100.1:5206815-5244692 GCF_000243295.1 Trichechus manatus latirostris | reverse complement strand
GTCCCACTCTGCTTCATAATTGTTCAGATGTTCCATTCCTCGATGAGCTCTTTCTTTTGGGGCCTGGGTCCATTCTACAACTGAACTGGAGTCCTAAAATAATTAATAACATAAAATATTTATGGTCTAAAACTAGAATTTAATTTCAATCCATAATATCATCTCAGATTCTATATAAATTAAGTTTGTAGGTTGTGGCAGACAATGCTACAGGGAAAACTGAACATTATTTCCTCTACTCTTCTCCTTTGCCATCTTTCCCAAAAAGGCAAGAAAGCCTGTCCAGCTTCCCTTGCAGATAGGGTTGACAAGGAAATATAACAAAAGTCAACAATGGAAATTCTAGAAATGCTTCTGCTTTCCTAATAAAAGTCTTATTCCCCTCCCCCTTTTTCCTGCTTTGAATGTAGCTGTGATGCCTAAAAACATGGCAGCCATCCTATGACCACAAAAGAAAAGGCAAGAGAGCCATTGCAAACAGCTCCCAACCTCCAGACTTCTAGTTATTTGAGGAAAACTGCCAATGGTGGCTAATCAATTAAGTCACCACTGGTTGCATATTCTCTTAATGGTAATCAAAATTAGCCAATTAGTCAAAAGCTACAAATAAGATACTTGCATGCGGAGTTTTGTAGCATTTTCAACTTTAAAACAGAATAAAACCAAAGTCTAAAGGGTTATAACAATTTGACTAAATCAAAAAGTTTAACTCCTATACAACAAAAAGATACCATAAATAAGTTAAAGATAAACAAAAGGGAGAAAATATTTCCAAAATACGTAACAGATGAGAAAAACATCCAGAACACAGAAAAAACCCCTACCAATCACTTAGAGGCAAACATCTAAACAGAAAAATAAGCAAACAGTATGAACGAGTCAAAAAAAGAGGAAATATAAAATGTCAAAAATATAGAAAGGTGTCCAACCATAGCAGCAATCAGAGAAGAGCAGTTAAAAAGAAATTTCATTTTTTGCCCCCATTCAATTAAAAATACTTATCAAATACGCAAGTGTGAGGAAATAGGCTCTTCTTACACTACTGATGACAGTGACCCCTAGCACTGTCTCCAGGAGGGCAATTTAGCCATGTTTACTGAAATTCAAAACATGCATGTTTATTTCACCACAATAGCTCTCTTCATTACCTACCCTAGAGAAATACTCACATACATACACAAATAGGTACATGTAAGAATTTTCACTGCAGTAGTGCTTGTAATAGTGAAAAACCAGAAATACCCTAACATCCATCAATTGAGGAATGAGTCACTAACAGGGCTTCAAACTGGTTTGTTCCTTCAGTTTGAACCCCTACTGAGAATCTGCATTTCTAACAAGTTCCCAGGTGATGCTAATGCTGCTGGTTAGGAACCAATTCTGAGAACCACTAGTAGAGCAGTGGTTCTCAATATGTATTATACATAAGAATCACCTGGGGATCCTGTTAAAAAATGTAAATTCTGATTCAGTATATCTGGGGTATAAATGCAGATTCTCAGCAGGGGTTTGAACTGGAACATAAACAGTTCGAAGTCCTGGTCAATAACTAAACGGCAGTCAATGAAATACTACACAGTATTATGGAGTACTGAGTTTTGGTTTACAATGATGGAAGAATCACACTGATTAAGGGTAGGGTTGCACAGCTGATTAACGTAACTGCAGAAGAGTCATGTTCAAAAGGGGAGAAATGCACACCAAAATTTTAAATTCTCATGGAATCCAGATTTGCTGGAACCATAGAGGCTGGATGAACCCCTGAAACTACTGCCCCGAGATAATCTTTAAACCTTAAACCAAAAGTATCCCCTGAAGTCTTCTTAAAACCAAACAACAGCTTAGCTTAACTAGTGAAGAATGTCTGCCTTAAGCATTGTGCTCTTCTAAGATCTATCCATATGAGATCAAACTGACAACAATAACTTGAAAGATTAGATAGAAAACTTGGGGGGCAGTGAGTTTATGTCAACAGGGGAGAAACAACTCAGAAAAGGGGGGTGAGAATGGCTGCACAACTCGAAGAATGTAATCTGTATCACTGAATTGTGCATGTAGAAACTGTTGAATTGGTGTATGTTCTGATGTGTGTATTCCCAACAACAACAAAAAACACAAAAGAAACTATTTTAAAAAAAGAAATATTACACAGTAGTTTTAAGACTGATACAAGTTAACATTTAAAGATAATAAGTATGTAATAGTAAAAAAAAGTTGCAAAAATGTGTGCAATATAATGATTATGCAATTAAGTAATACACAGAAGAAAACCAGGTCTTTCTACATGTACATATATAGATATGAAACATGTACCCATAAAGGTCAAGAAAGCTGTATGCTAAACAGGACCAGGCAAGCAACAGGGTCACCGTCAAGCGGGACTTCAACTTGCTACTATTTGAGCATTTTACAGTTAAGAATGTATTCATGTATTGCTGGTAAAATTCTTTTTAAAAAGGAAAATTTGTAAGAACAGGAAAATATGATAAGAAAAACTAATAATTAAGAAGTGGAAATAAACTGAAAAATAGGGGAAAGAAGTAAATGAATAAAATTATAAAGTGGAAAAATGGATCAAAGAGTTAAATATAAAATCAAAAACGATAAAGATCGTGGAAGAAAAAATAGGGACAATGCCAGGAGCCCTAATACATGGCATAAACAGAATTCGGACCATAAGTAACAATGCACAAGCACCAGAAGAGAGACTAGATAAATGGGAGCTAAAAAAAATCAAACACTTATGCTCATCAAAAGACTTCACCAAAAGAGTAGAAAGACAACCTACAGGCTGGGAAAAAAATTTTGGCTATGACAAATCCAATCAGCGTCTAATATCTAAAATCTACAAGAATACTGCAAAACCTCAACAACAAAAAGACAAATAACCCAATTAAAAAATGCACAAAGGACATGAACAGGCACTTCGCCAAAGAAGATATTCAGGAGGCTAACAGACACGTAAAGAAACACTCACAATCATTAGCCATTAGAGAAATGCAGATCAAAACCACAATGAGATATCATCTCACCTCAACAAGGCTAGCCTTAATCAAAAAACACAAAATAATAAACGCTGGAGAGGTTGTGGAGAGACTGAACACTTATACACTGTTGGTGAGAATGTAAAATGGTACAACCACTTTGGAAATCAATTTGGCACTTCCTTAAAAAGCTAGAAATAGAAGTACCATAAGATTCAGCTATCCCGCTCCTTGGAATACATCGTAGAGAAATAAGAGCCGTCATACGAATAGATATATGCACACCCATGTTCATTGCAGCACTGTTCACAATAGCAAAAAGATGGAAACAACCTTGGTGCCCATCAACGGACCAATGGAACTGGAGGCACCCTGGAGAGCATGGCCCCTGGATTCTCTATCAGCCCAGAACTAAAACAATTTCCAAGGCCAATTCTTCAGACAGGATTGGACTGGACTGTGGGACATAAAGTGATACTCGTGAAGAGTGTGCCTCTTAGTCAAGTAGATACAAGAGACCAAAGGGGCAGCTTCTGTTCAGACGTGAGATGGGAAGGCAGAGAGGGTTAGGAGCTGGTGAATGGACATGGGGAATCAGGGGCGGAAAGCAGAAGTGTGCTGTCACAGAATGGGCTGAGCAATTAGGGTTACATAACAATGTATGTATAAAATTTCGTATGGGAGACTAACTTGAAATGTAAACGTCATTTAACTACAACAATAAAAAATAAAATAAAAATTATAAAGTGGAGTGTTTTTTCTCCCAGATCTTTGCTCAAATGTAATTTTCTCAGGGAGCCCTCCATGATCACCCAATTTAAAAAACCCAATGCCCACCACTGTCCCCACCAATAACACTTACAATTCCCTTTCCCACTGTTTCTCCATAGCATCTATCACCACTTGACACAATGCATATTTTACTTATCTGTGTACTGTCTCACCCGCATCCATCAGAACATAAACTGAAGAGGAGTAGGGATTTAGGGAATTTGTTCTGTTCAAAGGTGTACTCCTAGCAGCTGGCACATAGTAAGCACTCCAGTATTTGCTGAATGAATGAGTGAAGTGCACAATTAAGATAAAAATAAAGCATCTTACGTCCAGCTTACAAATGCCAAATTAAACACATTTACCTCTGCTCCTTTTTGTATTAAAAAAAAAAAAGGACAGGAGGGGAAAAAAAAAAACCTGAAAACAAGAAAGCTGATGGATAGTTTAGACCTGTAAAAGCATAATCCTAGAACAGCAGTGAGGAAAGCCGAGAAGTATCCACAGAAACGCCTCAACATCCAAAGCATACAAACTGGTAAATACGGTACTTCTGGAAGGGAGGTCAACCAACAAAAGTCCAGAGGCTGGAGGCTTACTCATTAGAGGTAAAGCAGAATATCTCTGGATTAGGGGAAACCGGCACACTGAGCAAGGGGAAATTGCACTGAAAACAGGAGAATTAATTGGAAGTCCAACTATATAATAAAGTTGGTGAGACTCCCAGCTTTCTGCCTCCACTCAGTGTTCAGAACACTGGCATCCAGGCTTGCCCTCTCCAGGCAAGAATCTGCAGCTGCTCTGGCAAATCTGACTAGCCCAAGAGAAAAGACCTAGATTCTGACATCAGGGATTCCTTCAGAAACTAGCCAGGTCACCCTAAGAAGAGTCCCACTATCACCATGCCTATTGCTGTTAAGTATGAGCACCACACCACAAAGATCACCGAACACCAAAAAAAGAAAAAAAAAGGCAATTTACAGGAACTATACAGAGATGAAGGCTTCTCTAAGAAGTTCTCACTAAACTTCTCAGAAATAAGAAGAAATACTACATCCATGAGCAACAAAATGCTATAAAAGGGGGGGGGGCGCTCAGATCAAGAGATGTCTGAGAAATTAAAAATATAGCAGAGGTGAAAAAGGCAAAAAAGGAATTGGAAGATAAAGCTGCAGACACTTCCTAGAAAACAGTACCAAAAAAAAAAAGAAGAGAGAATTAGAACATAGAAAACATAAAAAGATTTATTAAAGATTTATGTTCTAGGCTTCCTAGTCCAAAGAATTTCAGAAAGAAAAAACCAACAGAAAGAAATCATCACTGAAATAATTCAAGAACACTTCCCAGAAATAAAGGACATGGGCCTCCATGTTAAAAGAGCCCACCAAATACCCAGCACAGTGGATCAAAAGACCACAAAGACACACCAGGACATCTAGAACACTAGGAACAAAGAGGCAATCCTAAAAGCTTCTAGAGTGGGGAAAAAAACAAAGATCAGGAATCAGAACAGCACTAGACTTAACATCATAAAGCAAACTAGACACACCTAGGGGAATAGCTTTAAAAATCCATAGGAAATTTTACTTCCAAACTGGAATTCTATGCCAGTCAAACTCTCAATTCAGAATAAGGATAGAAAAGTCTAAAATTTTCTTTGTTCTCATACACTCTTTTTCTCAGCAAGCTACTGGAGCTCCACCAAAACAAGGGAGTAAATCAGAATAAAAGACAGCATGGGATATAGAAAACAGGGTGATTAAAACAAGGAAAAGAGGCAAAAGAATCCCCAGGATGACCGCTGCATAGCAAACGAAGAGCGCAACCAGTCCAGACTGAGTTGGTCATAAGGCTCTGGGAAAAACGTCTCTTAAGGACATGAAATTAACGTTTACATGTTTTGAGAAAAAAATGTGGACAACGTGAATGAGAGTTCAGAGGTGAATGATAATTAAAATCAAGCTAAATCTCTGCCTTCTATAGTGAAAAGTCACCACAATATCTGAATTGGGGGAAAAAAAATCAAATAGTAGCATTAGAAGAATGTTATTTAGACAGAGGGCTGTAAATAACCAAAGAAACAGACAAGGTTTGATTGTGACTACCTTGGGAAATGGAAAATTTGGTGGGAAAGTGAAGGTACCTTTGTATTTCATAAAAAGCCTTGTAAAACTTACAGGACTTATGTAGGAAAATGCATAATTCAGATAAAAATAAATTTTATTTAGAAATCTTTTATATAATTTTTAAAGGAAAATATTAAAACAGGGATGTAAGAAAAGAAAAGCATAACCAAACTGGAAGTACAACCATTCAATAAAAAGTATGTTCCCATTATAAAACTTCCCCTAGCCATTATAAATTCTTCCCCATCTCACACCATATACAAAAATTAACTCAAGATGGATCACAGATCTAAATTTAAGAGTTAAAACTACGAAAGTCTTAAATATAGGAGTAAATCCTTATAACCTTAGCTTGCTTATTACAAAGGCAAGAGTTTCTTAAGATATGACATCAAAAGCACAAGCAACAATAACAACAAAAAAATTAAATTCTTACTTGATCAAAATTAAAAACTTTCATGATTCACAGGATACCATTAAGAAAATGAAAACACAACCCACAGAACGGGAGAAAATATTTGCAAGTCATACATCTGACAAGGGACTCGTATCCAGAATATATAAAGAACTCTTACAACTCAACAATAAAGACAAATAGTCAAAATGGGCAAAGGATTTGTATATCAAGAAGATATACAAATGGGCAATAAGTACCTGAAAAAATGCTCAACATTAAGCCACCAGGGAAATGCAAATCAAACCCACAATGAGGTAACACTCCATACACACCAGGTTGATCAAAATAAAAAGAACAAGTACTGACGAGAATGCGGAGAAATTGGAACCTTGAAAAACTGCTGGTGAGATTGTAAAATGGTGCAGCTGTTTTGGAAAAAAGTTGAGAGGTTCCCCAAATGTTAAAACACAGAGTTACATATTACCCAGCAATTCCACTCACAAGAGAAATTAAAACATATGTCCACACAAAAAATTGTACACAAATGCACAGCATTATTCATAATAGCCCCAAAAGTGAAAACAACCCAAATGTCCATCAACTAATAAATGGATAAACAAAATGTGGTATTATCCATAAATGAAATGTCATTCAGCAACGAAAAGAAATGTAGTACTGGTACATGCTATAATATGGATGGAACCTTGAAAACATTATGCTAAGTGAAAGAAGTCAGTCACAAAAGAACACACACTATATGATTTCACTTATATTAAATGTCCAGAACAGGCAAATCCTAAAGACAGAAAGTAGATTAGTGGGTTGCCAGGTGATGGGGATGGGGGTAATAAGGAGTAACCTCTAATGGGTACAGAGTTTCTTTTTTAGGGTAATGAAAATGTTCTAAAATTAGGTATCAGTGATGGTTCCACAACTCTGTGAATATACTAATTTTACACTGAATTGCAGACTTTAAAAGAGTGAATTTTACAGTATGTGAATTATATCTCAATAAAGCTGTTATTTAAAAAATGGCATTCCTTTAGTCCCACATTTTTTTTCTTAAATACCTTTCGAGCATAGAGAATACTAGAAGAATCTAATGCATCATCCAATGGTCTCCAGTCCACTATTACTTCAGAATCCTAGAGAAAGAAATTACGAACCATATTTATTATTCAATAACATCCTACATTCTTAGTCACATTTTTATTCCCTAAACCCAAAAAAAACTTTTAAACCCTTAAATATTAGCACTTTAAATATAAAATATAATATGTAAACCACTGTTTGACAACAAATGTCATACACATTTTTTAATTCTTATTTTTCATTATAAAAACTTAACACTAATACAGCTTCTAGAATAATAAGTTTTAAAATATTTCATGCCATTTTACTTATGTAGTCAAAGAATTTTATTTCAAAATCATTTCCATGTTAAACTTAAAACCACTGTTCGATTACGGAATTTTATCTTACAGATGAAATTCAAACTTTCTGATAACGGCCCAAAGATGAAACACTACCATAAACATTTATTAAATGAAACCATTTACTAGAAACATACCTTTTCTAAAACACGTAATATTCCTGAAATCAAGGTGTCTTGGTCACTGGTCTTTCCACAAGATGAGTGAATATATACCCCTTCTTGTTCATATATAATCTGGAACAGCAAAAATAAGATTAATCAAATTACTTTATTCAGTACATTTCCATCTTCATTTAAAAAAAAAAAATTGGAGGATATTTACCTACAATGCCTAGCCAAGTTCTGGTTATTTCATATATAAATGTTTTATTTTAAAAACATCACTCAGACTAAAGAGCACTCCAAATAAAGATAAACTGGAAGTTTGCTTTATTACACATGAAAAGTTTGTTTTACTGATGAGTGATAATCACAATCTTGACCTTCACAAACAAAAATGTCAAGCTAACTGCTATGTGTCTTAATATGCAAATTCCACTTAAAATTTATATTTTTAACAAACATTAAGTAAAATATTGGGTTCAACACTGAAAATGGACTCAAAATAGCCAAGTGTGATTTTCTATGTCTGAGTTTTGTTTCACAAGAAAAACCTTAAAAATAACAGATGATAAACACAAAATGCGAAGCTTTAAATAAGAATTTAAACCAAATCTCAAGAGTACTAGAGAAGAATTATCAGATATAAATCATGTCACTAAATTCAACAATGGAAGGATATACCCTGAGGGAAAAAAAAAGCAAGAAGGACAGATCAAACAGAAGATTTGAGGGAGTAACACCACTTAACACTAAGTGTACCTGCAAAAGAAAAAGAGGAAAGGAATGCTACTGTTGTGGGAGAACATACAGGCTACAAATGAGATGGTGGGGAGGGAGGAGAGATACTTTGAAATAAATTAGAAACTGGTATAAAACCCCTCTATAGATGTGATGATGACCTTTAGAAACCCAAACACCTATTGGCACATTCTCTAAATGCATAACATCCGATAAGATTCTTGACTGTCTTGACAATGTCACCTCGCAGAAAGTACAGAAGAGAATTAATGGAGACCAATAAAAAAGAAATGGTTATTCACAAAAACTATGGGAGAAAACAGACCATCTTAGGAGTTTACAACAACAAAAGAAACAAATCTGGAACACAGTCAAATATTCAGACTAGGCTTAACAACAACAAAAAAATGTATAGAACACACAGGTATTAACTCCACTAAAAACAGAAAGATAATCCTATGTAACCAGTTCCACTTGCAGACAAGAAGAAGTAATAGAGACCAACTCATCCTCTGCCTGAAACAACTAAAAAAGAAAAAAGACCAAGTCTATGAATGGTTTTCAAAATACTATACATCAGACAATAAAGACAGTGATTGTTGAGACATAAAACAAATGAGGTAAGCCCTACGACTGCCCTCAGCTTACTGTCTCAAGAGTTTCCAGCCATCGCAGAGGGTGAGAAACCTCAAAAAGTACCCAGTGTCTCCCTGAGTTGAGCTGACAGAGCTTGGAATTGCGAAGGCCAAGGCAGCTAGAGTTCACAGGACAGAGTAGCAGAGAAAAAAGAAAACTTCAGAGAGAGAGAACTCAAGAGATCTAGAGTCCTCCTCCAGTATTCAGAAGAGTACTGATCAGTGCGTATGTGTAGGTAAACTACCCAAGATATTGGGGGGGGGGGCACATGAAATGACTAGAAGAATCAATCCACAGGCTCACATGGAGCCGTTCCCACCAGAGTGGAAAACCTTACAATTCACAAGGTATTGGGTAGAGTACTCAGAATGGTCTTGACTCAGTCCAAAAAACTCACTGCTGTCGAGTCAATTCCAACTCATAGCAACCCTACAGAACAGAGCAGAACTGCCCCACAGAGTTCCCAAGAAGTGGCTGGTGGATTCAAACTGCCAACCTTTTGGTTAGCAGCCTCAGCTCTTAACCACTGCGCCACCAGGGTTCCTTTGTCTCAGCAGTGGGGCAAAATTAATCCTACACTAAATGCTGTGCTGATACCATCTAACAAAGTTTAAAAGTAAGACTCAAAAGTATCAAATTGTTTCCAAGTAACTGGAGCAACTTCTAGGACAAAGTTCAAGAATATTTTACAAGACTACAAAAATATCTAGCAACCAACAAGTAAAATTCACAAGGTCTGGCATCCAGTAAAAAATTACCCAGCTATGAAAAGAGACAGGAAAATACGACCAACAAGGGGAGAAAAACTAATCAATCAAAAAACAATCGATATGACAAAGATGATAAAATTAACAGACAAGGATGTTACAGTATCATTATAAGTGTATTCCACGTGTTCAAAAAGCTAGAGAAAAGCTGGAACTTGTTCAGAGGAGACGGTGTAAATATTAAAAAGATCCGACTGAACATATGGAGATGTAAACTACAATGTTTAAAATGAAAAATATACTGGGTATGATCAGTGGCAGATTAGATATCACAGAAGAAGAGTGAACTTGCAGTCATAGCAATAAAACTATCCAAAATGAAACACAGGGAGGAAAAAAAAAAAAAAAAAAAAGTGAACAGAGGACCAGTGAGCTACAGGAAAACTTCAAATGGCCTAGTACACATGCATTTGGAGTCCCTGAAGGAGATGATAATGGGGAGAAACAACAACAAAAAAAAAACTTTGGAAGAAATACTGGCAGAAAATTTTCCAAATCTGATGAAGACTATAAACCCATAATGGAGTCCTGGTGGCACAACGGTTAAGTTCTTGGCTGCTAATCAAAAGGTCAGTGGCTCGAACCTACCAGTGGCTCCACAGGAGAAAGACCTGGCAATCTGCTCCTGTAAAGATTAAACCAAAACAAAAACCAAACCCAATGCCATCGAGTCAATTCCAACTCACGGCAATCCTATAGAACAGGATAAAACTGCCCCATAGGGTTTCCAAGGCTATAATCTTTACAGAAGCAGACTGCCGCATCTTTCTCCCATAAAGATTACAGCCTATGAAATTCTGAGGCAATTGTACTCTGTTATATAGGGTTGCTAAGAGTTGGAATTGACTTGATAGCACACAACAATAAACCCACAGATTTAAACAGCTCAATGAACCCCAGGTGCAAGAATCACAAAGAAAACAAAACAAAGGCCCATTATAATCAAATTGTTCAAAATCAGTGCTAAAGAGAAAATCTTAAAAGCAGCCAGGGGGAAAAACATTATGTACAATGATAACAGGAGATTTCTTGTTGGAAACAACGGAGACCAGAAGACAGTGAAGCAACACCCTTACTTAAAGAACTAAAAAAAAAACAACACTGTCAATCTAAAATTCAATACCCAGAGAAAACACCTTTCAGAAAAAGGCAAAATAAAGACACTTTCAGATACATAAAAGCTGAGAAAATTCATCACCATCAGGCCTATAGAACAAGTTAAAAGAAGTCCTTCAGTTAGAATAAATTCTAAAAGGCAATCTTGACCTAGACAGAGGAATAAAAGTCACCCAAAATGGTAACTACGTGGACAAATATACCTTATTTCTTGTTATCTAAATCGCTTTTGACTGTTGAAAGCATAAATAAGTGCACAATAGTGAACCTGAAGTCACAGTAATAGAAACTATCCAAAATGAAACAGGGAAGGGGGCGCTGGGAAAAAAAAAAGTGAACAGAACACCAATGAGCTGGAAGAAAAAGTAAAATATATGAGAAAAACAGCACAAGGGCCAGGAGTAGAGAAATGGAAGTATACTATTCCAGGTTCTTATACTTTATGTGAAGTAGCATGATAACTTGTGAAAGCTGTGGTAAGTAAAAGATTTATACTGTAAACTCAAAAGTAATCACTAACATAACAAAAAGTTATAAGTAATGAGCCAACAAAGGAAATAGAAACGAAATAGCAAAATATACTCAATTAATCACAGAGGGAAGGAAAAGAAAACAAAGAAAAAATGAGACAAACAGCAAGATGACAGACAAACCTAACCATATCAATAATCACATCAAATGTAGTGTAAGGAGCCCAACTAAAAGGAAGAGACTGTAAGATTGGATACAAGAGTAAGACCTAATTCTATGCTTCCTGAAAGAAAAGCATTTTAAATATAAAGACAAATAGGTTAAAAATAAAAAGATGGAAAAGATATCATGCTAACACTAATCAAAACAAAGCCTGAATATATTTACTTCAGACAAAAGTAGATTATCAGAGCAAAAAAATATTATCAGGTACAAAGATCATTTCATAAGGTCAATGCATTAAGAGAGAAAAATCAGCAAGAATATAGAAGACTTGAACAATGCTATTAACCAACGTACCTAACTGGCACTAACAGAACACTCTAT
Source organism: Trichechus manatus latirostris (assembly GCF_000243295.1). Taxonomy (NCBI): domain Eukaryota; kingdom Metazoa; phylum Chordata; class Mammalia; order Sirenia; family Trichechidae; genus Trichechus; species Trichechus manatus. Next base: position 5,232,603 of record NW_004444100.1, on the reverse strand, counting down.
CCAACAACAGAATACACAACTTTTCAAGTGCACGCAAAACATTTACCAAGATAGACCACACTGCAGGCCAATAAAACATTTACCAAGACAGACCACACTGTAGGCCAATAAAACAAATCTCAGTAAATCTAACACAATACATGTTCTGTGACCACAACAGAATTACAGTATGAATCAATAACAAAACTATCTTTGGAACATCCCCATATATTTGAAAATTAATAACACTTCCAAATAACCCATAGGTTAAAGAAGAAATCAAAAAGGAAATGAGAAAGTATTTTGAACTGAATAAAAATACAAACACATCATATCAAAATTGTGGGTTGCCACTAAAGCAGTACTTAATGAGAAATATATAGCATTAAATGCCCTTATTAGAAAAAAAAGAAAGATCTTAATGACATCAGCTTCTACCTTAAGCAGAAAAAGATACAAATTAAAGCCAAAGTAAGCAGAAGGAATAAAGATTAGCGCAGAAATTAAAAGAGAAAATCAATGAAGCCGAAAGATTCAATAAAATTGGTAAAACTCTAGCCAGACCAATCAGGAAAAAACAAGACACAGATTACTAATAAACGGAATTTTAGGGAAAAGAAAAAAAAGCCAACTCATTGCCATCAATTCCGACTCATAGCAGCGACCCTATAGGACAGAGCAGAACTGTCCCACAGGGGTTCCAAGATTGTAAATCTTTATGGAAGCTGACTGTCACATCTTACTCCCGCGGAACGGCTGGAGGGTTCAAATCGCCGACCTTTCGGTTACCAGCCTATTGCTTAACCACGGCCACCAGGGCTCCGATAACAGGAATTAGAGCAATAATACTATCCTTTTCTTATCGGTAGAATCTGTAATAATAAGAATTAGAGCAGTAATATTACTACAGATTCTACCGATAAGGAAGGGATACTAAGGAAATTTATGAACAAGTTTACACCAATAAACTTGACAACTCAGACAAAATGGATAAATTCTTGACAGACACAAGCTACCGAAGTTCACTTAAAAAGAAAAACAGCCTAAGTAGCCTGGTATCCATTAAGGAAATTAAAGTTAAATTAAAAACCTTCCAACAAAGAAAATTCCAGACCCAGAGGGGTTTACTAGTGAATACTACCAAATAATTAAGAGAGAAATAATACCAACTCTACATAAACACTTTCAGAAAACTAAAAAGGAAGTACACTTCCCAACTAATTCCACAAGGCCAGCATTACCCTGATACGGAAACCGGACAAAGACATTACAAGAAAATAAAACTAAAGACCAATTATCTCTCATGAACATAGATGTTCTAGTAAGCTCCACACCCAAATATCTAAGTACTACCGAGTATTTCTCCGCTTGAAAAATCCACAGGCACCTCAAACTCAGTATGTTCTATCCTAAATCTGCTCTTCTCTGATATTCCCAACTCTGTCAAAGGCATCTCATCTACCCACTTACCCTAAATGACTCCACTTCACCACCCCCACCCTATCTCATAAGCCACTCAAACTTTCCCCTCTGACACTAGCTTCATTATTTCTAGCCTACATTGCTAAAATAACATTCTGGTCTCTCTTCTCCCAATCTACTCACCTTTCAACAATCTATTAGGTATGTAACGTGTAACCACTGCCAAGACTCATCTTTATAAAATGCACATCTGGTCATGCCATGTCTGAGCTTAAAATTCTTCCGACTCCAGCAGACATCTAAGATGCATCAACTGGTCCCATCTCACTCGGAGCAAAGGAGAATGAAAAAAACCAAAGATACAAGGAAAATATTAACCCAAGAGAATAAAGGACCACATAAACCAGAGGTTCCACCAGCCTGAGACCAGAAGAACTAGATGGTACCTGGCTACCACTGATGACCACCCTGACAGGGAACACAAAAGACAGTTGCAGACAGAGCAGGGGTAAAGTGTGGAGAAGAACTCAAATTAACATAAAAAGACCAGACAGACTTAATGGTCTGACAGAGATTGGAAGCACCCCCAGAACTATGGTCCCCGGACACTCTGTTAACCCAGAACTGAAACCATTCCCGAAGCCTACTCCTCAGACAAAGATTAGACAAGACTATAAATCAAAAAATAACATACATGAGGAGTATACTTCTTAGTTCAGTCAGATACATGAGACCAAATGGGCGGCTCCTGTCCGGAAGCAGGATGAGAAGGCAGGAAGGGGCAGAACTGGTTGAAGTGACACAGGGAGCCCGAGGTGGAATGGGGGAGTGTGCTGTCACATTGTGGGGATTGCAACTAATGTCACAAAACAGTATGTGTACAACTTTTTGCATGAGAAATTAACTTGAGCTGTAAACTTTCACCTAAAGCACAATAAAAAATAAAAAAATTTTTTCTGACTCCACACTTTACCTCGATAGCCACACTGCTTGAACTCACCTGTTCCCTGAAAGTTTTCTGTCATTTTTTGTGTGCATTCTGTTCTTTCTACGCCTTCCCTCTTTTAGCAACTTCTACTAAGTCCTTCAAAAGAGCACAAACAATAGTCTCCCTAAACTCTTCCACCCACCCCCACTCCACCTAATCTGATTTAGAAGTTTCTTTACTCATATATTCACCATATACATTAAGCACCAACTATATGCTGAGTCGGAATCGACTCGACAGCAACGGGTTTGGTTTTTTTTGTTATATGCTGGGGGTAAAAGGTGTTAGTGGAAAAACACACACACCAAAAAGAATGTCTGACTAAACCAGTAGTGTCATGCAGACCAGTAAATCAAAGGTCATAGTACAGTGTGATGGAAGTATGCAGAGGATCCTGAACAAGATGCCATTTTCAAGCATTTCTTCAATAAATATATACTGAATGCTTACAATGTGCCAGGCACAGAATAAGCTGCTAGGTTTAAATGAATGAGATTCAGTCACTGTCTTCATAGCATTTACAGTCTAACTGGGGATTAGGGCAAGAAAACAAACCATTACAACATATGATAGAAGTACGAATAGGGTGCCAGAGCTGGCCCTAATAAATAATACCTAACCTAGACTGGGTCGCTATGAATCAGAATCGACTCGATGGCAATGGGTTAACCTAGACTTCGAGTACTTGAGTGGCGCAAACCCTAAAGTGCTTGGCTAACCCAAAGATTGGCAGTTCGAATCCAGAGATGCCTCAGAAGAAAAGACTGGCGATCTAACTCTGAAAGACCACAACCACTGAAAACTTTATGGAGCACAGTTCTATTCTGAAACACGTGGAGTCACTGTGAGTTGGAATCAACTCAGTGGTAACTGGTTTGGTTTTTTGTTTTTTTTTGACCTAGACTTAGGGGGCTCAGACAAGGTAAGAGTCAGGAAGACTTTAGTGACATATAAGCTGAGACCTGAAGAATGGCAATATTAACTAGAAAAGGATGAGGTAAGGCAGAGAGTATATGACCTTGGTAGAAGGGAACTATACAGAGAGCAAGTAGTCTACTGGATGGCTAAAGCCCAAATATCTGAGGGTAGAGGCCAAAGAAGTTAGAGGGAAGAATAGAGACCAGATCAGATAATAAAAGGTTTTATACGCCATATTCAAGAAACTGAGAGTTTGGAATTTATCCTGAAGACAAAGAAAAGCCACTGGAGAGTTCTAAGAGAGGAACGCCATGGTCAGACTTGCCTTCTCTGAGCCAACATGCTGGCTACGGGGCCAAGAATGAACAGCTGCAGTAATTCAGGGAGGGAGAGATTAGGATGGCTTCAAGTAAGGCACTGGCAGCAAGAATGAGAAGAAGCAGATGGCTTAGGAAGATATTTAGAAAAATACTGAGTTTTGTTTGGGACATGTTAATCAGTAATGACGGTAGAACTAAGGAAGTATAGAACACAGATGGTTTTAAGGGTAACATACCATAGAAATTCTGACAGTGAAGAAGTGAACCTTTGAGATACAGAGGATAATACAATTCTCAATGAAGGGTGGGTGGCAGAACTATTATTGCTACTTAAGGACATTAGCATGACCAACAATGTAAGACAGGAAGCAGGTATAACATAGTCTCAGGAGGCACAAATAAGGACTAAATGAATGACTTCTCTTATACCTATTACTATATATACATTATAATAGTGCCAATAAGAGAAGGCAGGTAGATTTCATAAGGACTTCCTTCCACTAAAAAGTGAAAATAAAAAGGTTAGATTATAATACAGTATTTCATCTAGTGCAAGTAGCTACGTCTCATCAAATCAAAGACTTCACATTTTAATTCTTTCAAAAAAGCCAAGTTTTTAATAATTCACAAATTGAAATGACTTATTAAAATTGCAAATTTTATTCTTGTGTATTTTTTATTCTTGTGTCCCAAGAATAAAGTTATGTGTTTAAACCACCCTTGCATCCACAGAACCCATTATCACATAATAGGTACTCAAATTTTCGTTTGATAAAGAATGCCAAAAAATAAAGAAAGAATATTCATCAGGCAAGGAAGATAGTACCATGTTACAAGATCTAGTCTAGGAACAGAAAAATTCACCAGGAAAATCTAGCAGATACTAAGACTATCTTTCTAAAGTGCAGGGTTTCTCAGCACTGGAAGCATATCTAAAAGGAATTGGAAAGGACCAATTTTAAGCTACAAAATAAATTCTTACCAAAAACTGCCACCTAAACTCTAAGAAAAAAAAATCAGCTGATCTCCCATTGTTTCAACCTATTTTCAATAGAATAAAATTCTGATACAATCACAGAAAAACCCAGAGCCCATGGAAGTGTACAAGAGAACTTTCTAACTCCAAAACGAGAGAACTATCAGTGGACTCATCTCTCTCACTCTAGTTCCCCTTCATTTTCTCTACCTTCTTGTTCTTTCGCCTTCACTGAACACCTACTACGTGCTACCACACTCTAGGCTAGGTGCAGGTGAAACATTTCAGGCCTTGTCCTCATGACAATTACAGTCGATCTACAGGTTTTCACGATACAAGCATTCATTAAAAACAGCACCTACCAAGAGAGAGAAAGGGCCACAAAAACCAGAGACTTCATCAGCCTGAGACCAGAAGAACTAGATGGTGCCTGGTTACCACCAATGACTGCCCTGATAGGGAACACAACAGAGAGTCCTGGATGGAGCAGGAGAAAGGTGGGGTGCAGAACTCAAATTCTAGTAAGAAGACCAGACTTAATGGTCTGAATGAGACTGGAGGAACCCCAGAAAGCATGGTCCCTGGATTCTCTATCAGCTCAGAACTAAAACGATTTGAGGCCAACTCTTCAGACAGGGATTGGACTGGACTATGGGACATAAAGTGATAATCGTGAGGAGAGTGCCTCTTAGCTCAAGTAGATATAAGAGACTAAACGGGCAGCTTCTGTCCGGAGGTGAGATGGGAAGGCAGAGAGGGCTAGGAGCTGGATGAATGGACATGGGGAATCAGGGGTGGAAAGGAGGAATGTGCTGTCATAGTACGGGGAGAGCAATTAGGGTCAAATAACAATGTACGTATAAATTTTTGTATGGGAGACTAACTTGAAATGTAAACTTCATTTAAACTACAACAATAAATTGTTCTTCTTTAAAAAAATGAAAATTAAAAAAAAGGAAAAAAAATAGCATCTACTTAAAACTAGATGGTGGCCGGCTATCACCACTGACTGCTCTGACAGGGATTACAATAGAGGGTACCAGACAGAGCTGGAGAAAAATGTAGAACAAAATTCTAACTCACAAAAAAAGACCAGACTTGTTGGCCTGACAGAGACTGGAAAAAACCCATAAGTACGGCCCCTGGACACCCTTTTAACTCAGCACTGAAGTCACTCCTGAGGTTCACCCTTCAGCCAAAGATTAGACAAGCCCATTAAATAAAATGAGACTAAATGGGCACACCAGCTAAGGGGCAGGGACGAGAAGGCAGTAGGGGACACGAAAGCTGCTAACAGGGAACCTGAGGTCAAGATGGGGAGAGGGTTGGCAACCAATGTCACAAAACAGTATGTGTACCATTTAATGAGAAACTAATTTGCTCTGTAAACCATCTAAAGCACAATTTAAAAAAAAGAAAAAAAAATAGCAGCTATTTCAATTGAAACACGTTGCATTTCTCATTTAGATAATTAAAGGGGTGATTGTTAGTGAATGTTTTCCTTTTGAAGAACTGAAGTCTACAAGCTCTAAGGGCCCGAGGCTATTTATGTATCCTCAGTGCCTAATATAGTGCTTGGAACACATTAGATGCTTAATAAATATTTGTTAAATAAATGAATGAGAGTGAATTGTAACTATCACGGTGTCATGGATTGGATTATGTCCGCCAAAAATGTCTGTCAGCTTGGCCAGGCCATGAGTCCCAGTATTGGGTGACTGTCCACCATTTTGCCATCTGATGTGATTTTCCTGTGTGTTGTAAATCCTATCTCTATGATGTTGATGAGGTGGAATTAGCAGCAGTTATGTTAATGAGGTAGGTCTCAATCTACAGGATTAGGTTGTGTGTTAAACCAATCTCTTTTGAGATATAAAAGAGAGAAGCAAGCAGAGAGACATGGGGACCTCATACCACCAAGAAACAAGAGCCAGGAGAATAGTATGTCCTTGGACTCAGGGTCCCTGCACTGAGAAGCTCCTCGACTGGGGAAAATTGATGACAAGGACCTTCTCCCAGAGCTGACAGAGAGAGAAAGCCTTCACCTGGAGCTAGTGCCCTGAACTCAGACTTCTAGCCTACTGGACTGTGAGAGAATAAATTTCTCTTTATTAGTGGTTTTCTGTTACAGCAGCACTAGATAACTAAGACTCATAGGAACTGGTATAACGTCAAAAATTATTTCAGGCTATCTCCTCCCACCACTCCCTTCTCTGTGATAGGTAAGTTCAACTCATTCCATTAATTCAACTCTGTTGGAAACCTGTTGGAAACAGGATGGCCTTTGCAGTCAGTGTTCCTATTTCTCCCCTCAGTATTCACAAAAGGATGTTAATCCTCCCCCATTTGGTTCACTGTTAAAACATATGGTTCTGCACTTATATAGCAACACAGGATAGCTGAACTCCAAGAACTAATCAGGGTTTATCTCCATGATGGAAGTACAATTACTATTCTATCCCCATTTTACGAATGAGGAAACTAGGACACAGGGAAGTTAAGAAATTTGCCCAAGGTCACACAGCTAAAAACCAGTGGACCTAGGGTTTGAATTCAGGCAGTCAGGCTCCATCTCATTAACCAATGCCCAACTGGTATGATTTTTCACTCATCAAAACTATGACATGACTTCTAAAACAAGGTATTTTTCAATTTCCTAAAATAGCATAACACCTACACAGCATCCACTGTGTGCCAGGCTTTGTTCAAATATATTTACTCATTAATCCTCATAACACTCTCATAAGGTAGGTACTGTTATCCCCATTTTACAGGTGGAAACTGTAGAAGAGAGAGGTTAAATAACTTGCCTGAAGTCACACCGGTAGTTAAGTGGTGAAGTCAGTTTTTGAAACAAGTTTGGCTCCAGAGTCCAAGCACTTAACAGTTACCTTACACTGCTTCTCTACATGGCAGAGATTAACTTCATCCCTCCATCACTTCCTGACACTCAAAATCCAGAGCAAGTAAAATAGTTATAACAAAAATTACTCCATATCCTAGATCTCAACACTGAGAGTTCTAATTCAATAGATCTGGGAAGTGGCCCAGTATTTGTATTTTTTAGAAGTATCACAAGTGGGTTTTTTTGTTGTTGTTGTTTGTTTTATCGTTTTTTAATAAGCTTCGGTTAACATCCACTGCCCTGCATTTCTAAACTGGACAGGTCTTATGAATCTTTGTGAGGGTGGGGATAGGTGAACAGATAGATAAGTATGAATGTATACACACACACACGCACACAGATACATATATATTCTCCTTCATTCCCTTTCCCAAAGAAACAAGCTTGGGAACTAGGAAAGCATAAGATAAAGCCAGAAAGGTAACATGGCTCTTTATGCTATGTTAACCAGCTTTGATTTTTATCTTAATGGCGACAGTGACAAAATAAAGGTTTTTTGTTTTTAAAGCAGTTTTTAAACGCATAAAAGTCAGATTTGTGCATGAGAAAGATAACTCCAAAGAAAGGAACGTAGACAAAGAGACTATACACAAGGAGAAAAATCAGCCAAGAACTCAAGTCTAAAGGAACAACAAAGGCATGACCTAAGCAACTAAAATGATCAGGATGTGGCAAATTTAAGAAATATCTTTAAGGTAAAACCGGTAGGACTTGGTTATTAATTAGATGCTGTTATAAAAATGATGCTTGTAAATCTGTTTTATGTAAAACTAGGTAAATGATGGGGCCATTAAACCAGATCTGTACTTACTGAGGAAACCCTGGTGGCGTAGTGGTTAAGAGCTACGGCGCCGTTCAAATCTACCAGCCGCTCTTCAGAAACTCTATGTGGCAGTTTCACTCTGTCCTACAGGGTCGCTATGAGTTGGAGTAGGCTTGACGGCAATGGGTTTGGTTTTTGGGTACTTACTGAGGGAAGAATAAGTGGGTTTTCCTGGTCATAACATTACTTAGGAGGGGGCATGGAAAAAGTTTCAGTGGAGTGATGGGAATGTGCATCAATTTGCAATGAGTGAGAATAAATGAGGTGATAAAGCAGAGTTATAAAATATACAACTACTTTAAAAAGTCAAACTATGAGAGGTAGTGTCTGGAAGGGAAGAGTGAGTTGTATACTTCACAACTCAGCCTCATCACCTCAAGTCTTCTTTCAAAATTGATCCTAATCTGAAAAGAAAGGGGAGAGTTCAAATGGAAATATTCCCTCCTGGAAAGTCCTGGACTGGATCAGTCCAGATAGAAAACTCAAACAGGATGACATTCAAATATGTAGAGAGTCAAGCAGAATATCAGCAACCACTCTGTATATAAAAAGGCAAAAACTTTAAAGAAAACCAAGCGGGGTGAATAATTCAAAAAAGGATGACCAAACTATAATTTGAAACAGCCAGTAAGTAGAAGGTAAAAAACAAAACAAAACAAAAACTCGTTGCCGTTGAGTCGATTCCGACTAATAGCGGCCCTACAGGACAGAGCAGAACTGCTCCACAGGGTTTCCAATGAGCACCTGGTGGATTCAAACTGCAGACCCTTTGGTTAGCAGCCGTAGCTCTTAAACATTACGCCACGAGAGTTTCCAAGTAGAAGTATGTAGTCTTTTTTAAAGTGCCTTTATTATTTCATGTAATCCTAACAACTCTAATACAAGAAATAATGATTGGCTCACCTCCTTCTACAGATAAAGAATATGAAACACAGAAAAGTCATCACTGCCCAATTTTAAAATGTCACTTTTCAGATTAATAGCAACACCAGGACCGTATTTGTTATTCTACTGCCTAGTCCAGCAGTCCATACACCAAACCACAAATGCTGTCCAATAATTCAAAACAGGGTGAGGAGGGGGAGCAGAGAGAATATGGGTGAAACTCAAAGTACAAAGGAAGCTATCTGCAAAGAGTAAACAGTCCTTCTAGTGTTCGATGAGTCATCACCAATCCGTGCTGTTCCAAATACTCCCGCACTGGGAAATGCTGCCAATGGCATATCATAAAGCTGATGGCCCTAAATAATAGGCATAAGAGGTCCCCTCAGAACGTGAATAGGCACTATATAACGAAATCTCCGCATCTAATGCTAGCTCCTAACGAACTTCAAGAGGCATCACAGATACCACCACAGAAACATCACGGAAACGTCTTGAAATATCTTTAACAAACGCCTTCCTAGACAAGCGTGGAAAAGTGTAAATCTCCAGCTCCATGACAGAACACATGCCCTGCTACTCACAACAACCAACCAACTCAGCTGTCTGGTAAGGTGGATCCAATAAACTTATTCTAAGCACACAGCTGCATGGCACCCACTCAGCTCCTCTGGAATGAGTGGCATAGACGCCTTTACCAGAGTGCAGCAAAGGCAGGCAAAGACAAGTCAGGTTAACGCCTCAAAGAAGAGAGAAAAGACACTGGAGTCAGAAGAGTCGACATAAGGAACTAGAGGCAGAAAAAGTGAACCAGAATAAAAGGAACTAGGAAACCACCGGTCCTTAGAAAAGATAATACGAAAAAAATCCCGCAGGCTCTAGGGCGGGGCAAAGAACAGCTTCGAGGCCTAGGTGGCATCGGAACCGGGTCTCTAATTCCCGGGCTGAGCCGGCATTCTTGGGAAAACAGCTGACACCAAGTCCTCTTCTCTTACATCCGTCATGGGCGGTGCCTGCTGCAGGGGGGCCTTCACGTCCTTCCGTAGCCAGCCCCCAGGCAGTAACAGTCCTCCAACCGAGAGAAAAGCAGGGGTGTTTCCCCAGGCCGTTGCTTACCTTCCCGCTCACTAAACCCGCCGCCGCCATGTTTTCCGCGCGTGCTGTGATGATGTATCAGCGCCTCACCTGTCTCTCTGACTCACAACAACATCCGGCAAAACTAGGAAGACATCCGGGCGCTGAGGGCAGCGCAAAGATATGGGGTGGAGCGAAGCCCGGGCGGGGCGCCCCACGCATGCGTGCTGTGTAGGGCTCAGAGGCCTCTAGGGTGGAGTCTCTGGCCCGGAAGTGCCCATGTGCCAGTTTATTCTTTTCTAGGCGGGAACCTAAATTAAACTGTATTTGAACTGGGGTTGGGCTTGAGACTCCGAACCTTTTGCAGGCCACTTCAGTTTAATGTGATGGAAAGAACACCATGTTAGGAGCCAGCAAACATGTTCCTGGCTTTGTGGCCTAGGTAAGTCACTTCCACCCTCTAAACCTCAGTTTCTTCATCTGTAAAATTGAGAGAGTAGGGTTGTAGGAATCCCAGTCCTCTATCCGAGACACAAACACACACAGACTTTTTCCCTTTCTATGTGCGGTTTCTGAATTTGAGTCTGGTCGTTGCTGCTCCTGACCCTGAACAAGGTATTTTGATTGAACTGCGATAATACCACACCCTCACTGCTCCAGAGTCCAGCACACATAACTCACAGCTCATACCCAGTTACTTAATGGCTGTGTGACTTTAAACAAGTTTCTAAATTCAAGCAAGCTTCAGGATGTAAAATGGGAATAACCCATGGAGTGGTTGTAGGAGCCTCGTGAGAGTGGTGTCACCCCTCAACGCAAATTGCTACAATATTGTAGGTAAAACACTAGAAAATTTGACAAAATCAGCTACTATAAAAACACCAGCAGCAATTAAAACAACAGCGTGTGCTTGTAGCATGTGCAGATAAACCACTTGATTCAAAGCATCATTGTAATTGGGTAATAATGATAGCGCATTAGAAGGTTCGAAAAGTAAGTTAGCATAGAGTTTTAGCCTTGTAGGTATAGTGATATATTTAAGCTGGGTTTACAAAAAATGTTTCTGTCTTTATAACTACAGGGATATTTTTATTTAAAAAATAATAAATTTCTGCTGAAACACTGCACAAAAATTTTATAGACAGTCATTTTGGTGTTACACCCTCTGATGGTGTCACCTGATGCAGTCCCTGCCCCCGGCACCTCCCTAGTGATTCCACTGCCTGCTGTCAGTACCTACAGGTCAGATTTCTCCAGCTGGTCAATTTCTACAGAGAGGAACCAGTAATCTCTTGGCTGTCAGCAAAGTCTATGCTCGCTCAGTGGCGCTACCTTATCTAGTTAAGCACTTAAATAAGGTCTGTAGTCTGACTGTTGTAGGAGTTCAGAAAAGGTAGAAATCAATAAATAGTGGAAAAGTTGGGGGAATCTCAATAGATGAAGTGGGACATGAGATAAACCCCGAAGACAGATAGGTCAGTCAGAAACAGGTGAGACACAATCAAAGTGAACAAGCAATTAACTGTTGCAGTTCAGAGAGGAGAGTGATCACTTTCAGCTGATAGTGTAGCACAGCTGATTAAGACAGCTACCTGAAATGAAATCTCTGTTTAGTTATAATATATCTCGTGACCAGAGCTCTGGTGATGCAGTTGTTAAGTGCTCACTGGCTAAGCGAAAGGTCAGCAGTTCAAACTCACCAGCTGCTCCAAGGGAGAAAGATGTGGCAGTCTGCTTCTGTAAAGATTTACAACCTTGAAACCATAAGTAACAATGCACAAGCACCAGGAGAGACACTGGATAACTGGGAGCTCCTAAAAATCAAACACTTATACTTATCAAAAGACTTCACCAAAAGAGTAAAAAGACAACCTACAAGACTGGGAAAAAATTTTTGGCTACAACAAATCCGATCAGCTTCTAATCTCTAAAATCTACAAGATACTGCAAAACCTCAACAACAAAAAGAAAAATAACCCAATTAAAAACTGGACAAAGGATATGAACAGGTACTTCGCCAAAGAAGATATTCAGGCGGCTGACACATGAAGAAGTGCTCACGATCATTAGCCATTAAAGAAATGCAGATCAAAACTGCAATGAGATATCATCTCACTCCAACAAGGCTAGCATTAATTCAAAAAACACAAAATAATAAATGCTGGAGAGGTTGTGGAGAGACTGGAACACTTATACACTGTTGGTGGGAATGTAAAATGGTACAACCACTTTGGAAGTCAATTTGCCGCTTCCTTAAAAAGCTAGAAAAAAAGTACCATACTATCCAGCTGTCCCGCTCCTTGGAATATATCCTAGAGAAATAAGAACCATCACACAAATAGATATATGCACACCCATGTTCATTGCAGCACTGTTCACAATATCAAAAAGATGGAAACAAGCTGCCCATCAACGGACAAATGGATAAACAAATTATGGTATATCTACACAATGGAATACTACGCAACGATAAAGAACAATGATGAAGCCGTGAAATATAACATGGAGGAATCTGGAAGGCAGGAGGACATTATGCTGAGTGAATTTAGTCACAGAAGGACAAATATTGTATAAGACCACTATTATGAGAACTCAAGAAAAGCTTTAAACACAGAAGAAAACATTCTTTGATGGTTATGAGGGTGGGGAGGGAGGATGAGGGTTATTTACTGATTAGATAGTAGATAAGAATTATCTTAGGTGAAGGGAAGAACAGCACACACTACAGGGGAAGTCAGCACAACTGGACTAAACCAAAGCTAAGAAGTTTCCTGAATACAATCAAACACTTTGAGGGACAGACTAGCAGCGGTAGGGGTCTGGGGACCATGCTTTCAGGGGACATCTAGGTCAATTGGCATAACAAAGCTTATTAAGAAAATGTTCTGCATCCTACTTTGGTCAGTGGTGTCTGGGGTCTTGAAAGCTAGCAAGGAGCCATCTAAGATGCATCAATTGGTCCCAACCCACCTGGAGTAAAGGAGAATGAAGAACACCAAAGACACAAGGCAAGTATCAGCCCAGGAGACAGAAAGGGCCACATAAACCAGAGACTTCATCAGCCTGAGACCAATGAACTAGATGGTGCCCATCTACCACCAATGACTGCCCTGACAGGGAACACAACAGAGAGCCCCGGATGCAGAAGGAGAAAGGTGGGGTGCAGAACTCAAATTCTAGTAAGAAAACCAGACTTAATGGTCTGACTGAGATTGGAGGAACCCTGGAGAGCATGACCGCTGGATTCTCTATCAGCCCAGAACTAAAACAATATCCGAGGCCAACTCTTCAGACAGGAATTGGAGTGGGCTGTGGGACATAAACTGATACTAGTGAGGAGAGTGCCTCTTAGCTCAAGTAGATACAAGAGACTAAATGGGCAGCTTCTGTCCAGAGGTAAGATGGGAAGGCAGAGAGGATTGGGAGCTGGTTGAATGGACATGGGGAATCAGGGGTGGAAAGGAGGAGTGTGCTGTCACAGTATGGGGAGAGCAATTAGGGTCACATAACTATGTACAAATTTTTGTATGGGAAACATAAAAAAATTCTTAAAGATTTACAACCTTGGAAACCCTATGGGGTGGTTCTACTCTGTCCTACGGGGTCACTATGAGTCGGAATCTACTCGAAGGAAATGGGTTTGGTTTTTTGTCTGTTTGTTTTTTGGTAGCTCATGACTACTGCAAGTCGCTAATCTCTAAAAGACTCATTTTCTTTGATTGAAAAAGCTGGGGAGACTATCGCTAATGTCTCTCCCAGGAGTAAAGTTTCTTTAATGTTTTATTATTAAGGGTCCTTTGCATCATACGACTTTTCGAGCCATAATCTATAATTAGTAAATTACTATGTAGCAAATCTAGGAATTATGAAATTACTCATGCCCATGACAAAAGTAATTATTTTAAGTTGTAGTGGAACTCGATAAGTTTATTTACATTAAATTTTATATGCATGCTGTTTAAGAAAAACCTGTCCACTTGTTATACGTAAGTGTACTCTGATTTTTCCCCTCTAATATAGTAAAAAACTAAAACTTGAAACAAACCATTTTGAAATCCTGATCTTGTTTCTTCTCTTTGCATACAGAGAGAGGATATCATTTAAGAAGGAAAATAGGTCTCATTCTTCCTCAACTAAAGGATAATTGTGCCATTCCTAGATGGGGCAATGATTCAAATCAATTTATTCAACAAACATTCATTTTGTGTCTACTATGTGTCAGGTATTAGTGTCAGATACGGTGGTCACAGAGATGAAAAGAGTAGTCCCTGTCTTCCAATAATTCACAGCCAACAAATATTTTTGTGTGATAAGAGTATAGGATGCTATGGGAGAACAGAAATGGAGCCTCTGTAATTAATGTCTATGTTGGCTTGCCTACCAGCCACTACTTTTTTTTTTCTGGAATGGTGCCTGGATTTTTCTCTGGGAATTTAACCTTCTCCCATTCCGTGTATTTTGACTGGAGCTGGTGGGGCAGTGATTAAAGCACTCAGCTGCTAACCGAAAGGTCTGCAGTTCGAACCCACCAGTCACTCCAAGGGAGAAAGATGTGGCAGTCTGCTTCTGTAAAGATTTACAGGCTTGGAAGCCCTATGGGGCAGTTGTACTCTGTTATGAGTCTGAATTGACTCGAAGGCAATGGGTAATGGGTGGGCATATGATCCAAATCTGGCCAATCAAAGTAGCATATACTTTGGGTCACACTGACTGGCTCAGGGATGCTTGCATGATCTAACCTAAGCCAATCTGCTAGAGTTAGAAGCAATCTGGGACACACCATAGTGCATTCAGGGAACAGCAGATATTTGGCTATGATTGGAGAATCGAGTCTGAATGAGGGGATTTGGGAGATAAAACTGAAATAGTAGACAGCAACAGTTTATGAAGGGCCTTATATGCTATACTGGGGAATTTGGACTTTTTCCTAAAGAAAGGGGGAGATATTAGGGGTTTTAAGCAGAGAATTCACATGATTACATGTATGCTTTAGAAAGATCACTCTAGTAGGAGTGTGAATGTTGGATTAGAGGAAAGCAAAGGAATAAATTAGGATGTCACTGCAGTTGTCTAAACCAATGCTAATGAGGTACTTGAACCATGGAAGTGGCATTGGGGACAACTACGAGAGGAGTAGTGGGGATGCTTTCTCATCAGTGCTTCAAAGGACACATCTGAAAGGGGCAACATGATAGCAATAGCTTTCTAGAAATTGTGTTCTGGGTACATCTCTAGTTCATCAAAGAGTAGTAATTTTGGTGAACAAAAGCAAAATCAAGATTATTTTAAGACTGTGATCCTTGAACGTTAATATATATACAGATCAGTTGGGGATCTTGTTAAAATACAGATTTTAATTCAGTAGAGGTGAGGCTGGATAGTCTGCATTTCTAACAAGCGCCTAGGTTATGCTGTTGATGCTGGTGTACAGACCACACTTCAAGTAGCAAGGGTTTAGGATTTTTTGATTTGGGAGTGGGTCATTCAAGTAAAAGGCCCCAGCAGGCAGTAGGTGTAGGCTCTAGAATTTAGGAAAGAAAGAGAGGCCTGGGCTGGAGATATTTGGGAATCATCAGGACATAGGAAATGATGATGTCAGGATATGAGGATAGTGGTCCAGGGATAGTGTTTGGAGAAAAAGGAAGAGATCCAAAGATAGCCTGTGGGCAGTGCCAACATTCAAGGGGAAGTTGAAGGATGAGGAGACTTAAGAGGATCAAGATGTAGCAAATGAATCTAGGGTGCTGAATTTTCAGTGAGAAGCCTTTTGTTCCCAAACTTATTATATAAATAATAGCTATCATTTATTAAACATTCCATTCCTGGCACTGTACTAAGGGCTTCAACTTTTCTCCAATATGCTGGATGTAAGAAATGTCACGTTAAATTTTTCTCTACCACACCCCATCCCTCTAAGCAGGTGGGAAATTCAACCTCTGTCATCGTTAAGGCTCTACACTCCACACCCAGGATCGTGTGAAGCTTGCACCTGGTTAACATAACTCAGTCCAGTACATTTGGGAAAGGCCTTCTAGCCTTCAGTCAATGCTAGTCACTATTAATATAGCCATTTTCCCAACCCATTCATCCCTTGCAGGTGAGCCGCTTTGCTAATTCAGTGCCAAGCTTCGGCATGGGGGTCTTGGCTATGGTTGGAATCTCTGATGCCTAGTGTGCAGCAGTGGCATCACTAGGGGGCTGCAGGGCGTGCAGACCACACCAGGTGACACTGTCAGAGTGGGTGACACCAGAATGACTATCTATAAAATTTCTGTGCACTGTTTCAGCAGTAATTTATTATTTTTTATAAAATTATCCCTATAGTCAGTTACAACAACAAAAACATTTTTCATAATCCCAGCTTATATGTATCAATATACCTATCTAGCTAACTTACTTTTTGAACCTTCTAATGCGCTCCTGTCAGAGCTATCATTATCACCCAATTACAAGGATGATTTTACATGGTTTCGTCTGCACGCCTCTACAAGCACATGCTGTTGTTTTCGTTGCTGCTGATGTTTTTAGAGTCACTCATATAGTCAAGGAACTCTGGTAGTGTAGTGATTAAGAGTTTGGCTGCTAACCAAAATGTCAGCGGTTCAAATCCACCAGGTGTTCCTTGGAAACCCTATGGGGCAGTTCTATTCTGTCCTATAGGGTTGCTGTGAGTTGCAATAGACTCAATGGCAACGGGTTTGGGTTGGA
Organism: Trichechus manatus latirostris; assembly: GCF_000243295.1. Taxonomy (NCBI): domain Eukaryota; kingdom Metazoa; phylum Chordata; class Mammalia; order Sirenia; family Trichechidae; genus Trichechus; species Trichechus manatus. The sequence goes on along the minus strand of NW_004444100.1, from coordinate 5,215,608 downwards.
TTTAGTCAAATTTTCTGGTGTTTTAGCTACAATATTGTAGTAATTAGTATTTGTGAACCTATATCAATAACTTTGAGAATGAAGGAGTAATTAAAGAAAAAGAAGGAATGATATATGGGAATTACGATTTATGAGTAGCATTAGTACAAAAAACATCACTAAGGATTCTATATGGTATGGTATGGGAGGAAGTCCATTGCAAGGGGTGGGGGGTGGCACCATGAGCTACCCCATTGGATAACACCAACCCTAGTGATGCCACTGATGGCAGGGGTTCCCACTGAAATGACTGAACCACATCATCCTACAGTGAAAAATCAAAAATCAATAAGCTCCACCTTTATATCACTCTTGATGCATATCTCTTAAATAAGAACAGATAATCAGAACACTCCACATTAAAAAAAAAAAAAAAACTTCAAGCTGACAGGCAGAAACCAAAATAAAAAAGCATTTCAAGGCAAAAAATACAGAGAACAGAACCAAAACCAAAAATAACAAACTGATTGCCATCGAGTCGAATCCCATCCATAGCAACGCTATAGGACAGAGTAAAACTGCCCTGTAGGGTTTCCAGGGAGTGGCTGGTGGATTTGAACTGCCAGCCTTTTGATTAGCAGCCAAACGCTTAACCACTGTGCCACCAGAGCCCCAGAGAACAGAAGAAAGCTTCTAAAAATTATAATAAATATCTTTATAGAGAAAGAATAAGTTGTATCCATGAAACAAAAACAGAAGGCCACATACAGAAATAGACACAGAAAAAAAATGAGCTATTGGAGATTAAAAACATAATAGCACAAATGAAAAAATCTATAAATAATTTGGAAGACAAACAGGAAGTTTCCCAGAAATTAAAACAAAAGGCGAGGATAAGGAAATAAGGACAAAAAGTTAAGAAAATTAGTGGATTATTCCAGGATTCCAACATCCAAATAAAGAAGCATTGAATAGAGAGGAAAGAAAATTATCAAACAATTCAAAAAAATTTCCCAGAATTCTCAGACATGAGTTTTCAAATGGAATTAGCCCACAAGTGCTTAGCAAAATGGATGAAAAAGATCAACAACAGGGCACATCCTTGTGAAATTTCAGAACAATGAGCACCAAAAGAAGATAGTAAAAACTTCAACAGAGGGAAAAAAATGCTACATGAAAAGGACAAGAATAAGGATATCTTTGGGCTTCCTGATAGAAACACTGGAAGCCAGAACACAGTGGAATGTTGTCATTGTTAGGTGCCATCAAATAAATTCCTACTCATGACGACCCTATGTACAACAGAACGAAACACTACCCGGTCCTGTGCCATCCTCACAATTGTTGTTATACTTGGGCCCATTGTTGCAGTCACTGTGTCAATCCATTTCATTGAGGGTCTTCTTCTTTTTCACTGACCCTCTACCAAGCATGATGTCCTTCTCCAGGGACTGATCCCTCCTGATAACATGTCCAAATTATGTGAGATGTAATCTCGCCATTCTTGCTTCTAAGGAGCATTCTGTTTGTACTACTTCAAGACAGATTTTGTTCTTCTGGCAGTCCATGGTATATTCAATATTCTTTGCCAACACTACAATTCAAAGGCATCGATTCTTCTTCAGTCTTCCTTATTCATTGTCTAGCTTTCTCATGCATGAGGCGATTGAAAACACCATCTCTTGGGTCAGGCATATCTTAGTATTTAAGGTGATTATCTTTGCTTTTTAACACTTTAAAGAGGTCTTCGGCAGTAGATTTGCCCAATGCAATGTACCGTTGTATTTCTGGACTGCTGTTTCCGTGGGTGTAAATTGTGGATCCAAGTAAAATGAAATCCTTGACAACTTCAATCTTTTCTCCGTTTATCATATGTTGCTTATTGGTCCAGTTGTGAGGATTTTTGTTTTCTTTATGTTGAGGTGTCCATACTGAAGGCTGTAGTCTTTGATCTTCATCAGTAAGTACTTCAAGTCCTCTTCACTTTCAGCAAGCAAGATTGTGTCATCTGCGTAATGCAGGTTGTTAATGAGCCTTCCTCCAATGCTGATGCCCTGTTCTTCTTCATATAGTCCAGCTTCTCAGATTATTTGCTCAGCATACAGATAGAATAAGTATGGTGAAAGGATAGAACTCTGACATACACCTTTCCTGATTTTAAACCACGCAGTATCTGTTCTATTTGAACAACTGCCTCTTGATCCACATACAGGTTCCTCATGAGCACAATTAAGTGTTCTGGAATTCCTAGTCTTCGCAATATTATCCATAATTTGTTATGATCCACACAAAGTTGAATGCCTTTGCACAGTCAATAAAACACAGGTAAACATCTTTCTGGTATTCTCTGCTTTCAGTCATGATCCATTTGACAGCAGCAGTGATATCCCTGATTCCACATCCCCTTCTGCATCCTGCTTGAATTTCTGGCAGATCCCTGTTGATATACTGCTGCAGCCACTTTTAAATGATCTTCAGCAAAATTTTATTTGCGTGTGATATTAATGATATTGTTCAATAATTTCTGCATTCAGTTGGATCACCTTTCTTGGGAATAGCCATAAAAATGGATCTCTTCCAGTCTGTTGGCCAGGAAGCTACCTTCCAAATTTCTTGGCATACACGAGTGAACACTTCCAGAGCTGCATTCGTTTGTTGAAACATCTCCATTGGTATTCCGTCAATTCCTGGAGACTTGTTTTTCCACCAGTGCCTTCAGTCCAGCTTGGACTTCTTCCTTCAGTACCATGGGTTCTTGATCATATGCAACCTCCTGAAATGGTTGAATGTCCACCAATTCTTTTTGGTATTGTGACTCTCTGTATTCCTTCCATCTTCTTTTGATGTTTCTTGCATCATTTAATATTTTCCCCATAGAATCCTTCAAGATTGCAACTGGAGGCTGGGATTTTTTCTTCAGTTCTTTCAGCTTGAGAAATGCCTAGTGCATTCTTCCCTTTTGGTTTTCTATCTCCAGGTCTTTGCACATGTCATTATAATACTTTACTTTGTCTTCTCGAGCCACCCTTTGAAATCTTCTGTTCAGCTCTGACTTCATCATTTTTTCCTTTTGCTTTAGCTACTCGACGTTCAAGAGCAAGTTTAAGAGTCTCTTATGACATCTATTTTGTTCTTTTCTTTCTTTTCTGTCTTTTTAATGACTTCTTCATGTATGATATTCTTGATGTCATTCCACAACTTGTCTGGTCTTCGGTCATTAGTGTTCAACACGTCAAATCTATTCTTGAGATGGTCTCTAAATTCTGGTAGTATATACTCAAGGTCGTTCTTTGGCTGTTGTGGACTTGTTCTAATTTTCTTCAGCTTCAACTTGAACTTGCATATGAGCAATTGATGGTCTGTTCTGCAGTCAGCCCCTGGTCTTGTTCTGACTGATGATACTGAGCTTTTCCATTGTCTCTTTCCACACATGTCATCAATTTGATTCCTGCGTATTCCATCTGGTGAGGCCCAAGTGTATAGTTGCCATTTATATCGGTGAAAAAAGGTATTTGCAATGAAGAAGTCGTTGGTCTCACAAAATTCTATCATGAAATCTCCAGCATCGTTTCTATCACCAAGGCCATGTTTTCCAACTATACCGATCCTTCTTCTTTGTTTCCGACTTTCACATTCCAATCACCAGTAATTATCAATGCATTTGATTGCATGTTTGATCAATTTCAGACTGCAGAAGTTGGTAAAAATCTTCAATTTCTTCATCTTTGGCCTTAGTGGTTGGTGCATAAATTTGAATAATAGTTGTATTAACTGACCTTCCTTGTAGGTATATAGATATTATCGTACCACTGACAGCATTGTACTTCAGGACATATCTTGAAATGTTCTTTTTGATGATGAATGCAATGCCATTCCTCTTCAATTTATCATTGCCAGCACAGCAGACCATATTATTGATTCAAAATGGCCAATACCAGTCCATTTCAGCTCACTAATGCCTAGGATATTGATCTTTATGCATTCTATTTCATTTTTGACAACTTCTAATTTTTCTAGATTCATACTTTGTACATTCCAGGTTCTTATTATTAATGGATGTTTGCAGCTGTTTCTTCTCATTTTTAGTCGTGCCACATCAGCAACTGAAGGTCCTGAAAGCTTGGTCATTAAGGTCAACTCTACTTTGAGGAGGCAGCTCTTCCCTAGTCGTCTTTTGAGTGCCTTCCAACCTGAGGGGCTCCTCTTCCAGTACTATATCAGACAATGTACTGCTGCTATTCACAAGATTTTCACTGGCTAATTCTTTTCAAAAGGAGACTGCTGGGTCCTTCTTTCTCGTCTGTCTTAGTCTGGAAGCTCAGCTGAAACCTGTCTGCTGTGGGTGACCCTGCTAATATTTGAATACCATTGACATAGCTTCCAGCATCACAGCAATCGGCAAGCCGCCGCAGTAGGACAAACTGACAGACACATGGGGGAAAAGAGAACACAGTGGGATAAGGCCTTTGAAAGTATGTCTAACTTAGAATGTTATACCCAGCCAAATAATCAAGTGTGAGAGTAAAATATAGCCATTATTCACAATAGTTATGTTCTATAGTCTCTGGGAACAATGATTTAGCGAATACAGAAGGAAACTTGTTCAAGCTCGGCAGGAACCATTTTTCGCTGCTCTGCGCATGCGCATGCCAGTGAGAGCACCGTGTGTTTTTCTAGCGAATAAGCAAATTCGTGAATACAGAATCTGCAAATAATGATAATAAGGATTGTCTGTAATGCATATTCAGACATGCAAGTGTTAAAAAATTGTTTTATTTTATGCACCCTTTCTGAGAAAGCAACTGGAAGCTGTGGTGACCCCAAAATTGCACAAGACCGAAATATGGAATCTAGAAAACCGAAAATACAAAAACTGGGTAAATGCAAAAAAGAATCTCGAGGATACTGGAAAGAAGGGGATCTCTAAGTGACAACTGTGCGGCAGGCTCAGAGAAAATTGGATCAGGAATGTGAAGGACTCCGCGGACGTCAACAAGGGAAAAAAGGAAAAAAGTTACTTGGTGAATTTGAGGGCGATGAGATATTTATGCCTTTGGCGGAGATGAGTTAGTGATTCTTAAACAGAAAACTGAGCAAACTAAAACACCAGACAGAGTTTTAAGTCCAGGAAAACCAAAGAAGAAATCTATTCATAATATGCTACATGGTTCAACTGTGAACAATATTACCATAGTCATAATGTATAAACACTAAATATTGATCTAATAAAAATTTATAACATACACTGGAAGGTGGGGAAGAGGAAATGCATCTACATGTTGGGATTGGGCAAAATAAAAGAGCTAAATCATTTTCCAAAATGTCAATAGATAATCTCTGAAACTGAAAAATCAAGAAATAATGTGTGATTTAGAAATGTGGAGGAAAGTAGCTGAAGTAGCAACTAATCAAGCTGAAAGCGATTGTCCCTGAGGAGCAGAAAGCAGGGGTGGAGAGGGAAGGGCTGAGGACTGCTCTTTTTCATTATAAGCCTTGTAGAACTACTGTATTCATCAAATCTAAGGTGCTATACATTGAAATTCACATTATTTTATGTATCACCAAGAAAAAAAAAATGCTTCTAATTAGATGAAGACACATTTTCTTTTACATCAGGTATAAGACACATTCAGACTTCAGAGATTATAAAAAGTGAAAAGGTATGTCAGAATCTATTAAATCCAGTATTTGACTTAGTCATACTGTAGTGGCTATGATGCTGGAAGCTATGCCACCAGTACTTCAAATACCAGCAGGGTCCTCCATTGTGGACAGGTTTTAGGGGAGCTTCCAGACTAGGAGAAAAGGCCTGGCAATCTACTTCTGAAAATTAGCCAATGAAAACCAATGGATTACAACAGAACATTGTCCGACTCTCTTTCTTTGGACATGTCATTAGGCAGGATCAATTGCCAGAGGTGGACATCATTTTGGTGAAGTAGAGGGTAAGGGAGACCAACAGTGAGATGGATTGGCACAATAGCCACAGCAATGGACTTGAGCATGCTGGTGATCGTGAAGATGATGCAGCACCAGCCAACATTTTGTTCTGTTGTATATAAGGTCACCATGAGTCGGAATCAACATGCTGGCAACTAACAACATGTATATATGTTTGTATACACATACATAGATATCTTGATAAAGATCAAAATTCAGTTTAAAAAGAAGAGGTATATAACAGTCTGGGTCCAATCAGGGGAGAGAAACCACATAATAATTGACACAGGGAAAATTGAATATCAAGAATTGTTATCTATAACAGGAGATAAGAGTAATGAGAGATTCGCTAGTAAGAAGAAAAGAATATAGGAATAGTAGATATCAGGAGCAATCACGAGCCCTAGGGCTGAAATAGAGTACTGTCTTAGTCATCTAGTGCTGCCATAACAGAAATACAGCAAGTGGATGGTTTTAACTAAGAGAGGTTTATTTCCTCACAGTCAAAGTAGGCTAAAAGTCCAAATTCAGGGCGTCAACTCCAGGGGAAGTCTTTTTCTCTCTGTCGGCCTTCTCATCAATGTTCCCCCGGACTAGGAGCTTCTCGGCGCAGGGACCCCAGTCCAAAGGACACGCTCTGCTCCCGGCACTGTTTTCTTGATGGTATGAGGTCCCCTGTCTCTCTGCTCACTTCTGTCTTTTATATCTCAAGAGATTGCCTCAGGACACAATCCAGTCTTGTCGATCAGGTCCTGCCTTACTAACACAACTGCCACCCATCCTCCCTCATTAACATCATGGAGGCAGGTTTACAACATACAGGAAAATCACACAGTACCAGGAATCATGGCCTAGCCAAATTGATACACACATTTCTGGGGGGACATAATTCAAACCATGACAAGTACCCATGGAAGAGTTGAGATCCAGACTATGTTGGAGAGCATCGCTGTAGTTCACTGGATGGCAGAGAAGTTTCTTTGGTGCCACAGTGGAAATTGCTGGAAATCTGACCTCAGGTATTTTCCAGAAATCTAGGGTGCTGGGGAAAGCTGTCACTGGGAAGTGTCTCACAGGAAGCACTCCAATACAAAACCACATGTGTTGTTGGGGAAAATGGCTGGCCAGTGGGGGCTGCTGGGTGCTTCAAAGAACAGAAATTTATGTTCTCACAGTTCAAAAGGCTAGAAGTCTGAATTCAGTGTGTGGCTCTATGGGGAGGCCCTTGTCTACTTCAGCTTCTGTTGTTGTGTGCTGTTAAGTTGATTCCAACTCATCGCAACCCTATAGGACAGAGTAGAACTGCCCTATAGGGTCTCCTAGTCTGTAATCTTTACAGGAGCAGATCACTAGGTCTTTTCTCCCATGGAGCCACTGGTAGGTCTGAACCTCCAACCTTTAGGTTAGCAGCCAAGGGCTTAACCATTGCACAACCGGGGCTCCTTTCAGCTTCTAGTAGCTGGCAATCCTTGGGATTCCTAGGCTTGTGAGTAGATTCATCTGCCTCAGTTGTCTTCAGATAACATCTGTCTTCCACCTGTTTCTGCTCACTTATCTCTGTGCCTAATCTACTCTTTTTATAAAAATATTTATATTTTTTATAAAACTGATTTTGTTTAAGATACACCCTACACTGATAATGACCTCATTAACATAATCAAGCAAACCCTAAGGGTTAGTATTCCAACACAGATTTTGGGAGGGGACACATTTAACTCATAACATCTTGTTTATAATAGCCAAAACTGGAAACAACCCAAATGTCTAATGGGAAAATGGTTAAATAAAATGAGGTACTTTCATACCACACAATACACAACAATAAAAAAGAACAAACGATATATGCAACAACTTACATGGATCTCAAGGAAATGGTGTTGACTGAAAATAAAAAAATCAATCTCAAAAGTTTTCATACTGTATGATTCCATTTATGTAACATTCTTGAAATAGAAATATTATAGATGTTGGAACAGATTAGTGGTTGCTAGGGTTAGGGATTGGGGAGTAAGGGAGAAAAGGGTAGATGTGCTTATAAAGGGTTAGGACATTCTCTATCAGCCCAGAACTAAAACAGTTTCTGAGGCCAACCCCTGAGACAGGGATTGGACTGGTCTGTGGGACATAAAGTGATACTCATGAGGAGTGAGCCTCTTAGCTCAAGTAGATACAAGAGACTGAACGGGCAGCTTCTGTCCAAAGGTGAGATGGGAAGGCAGAGAGGGTTAGGAGCTGGTTGAACGGAAATGGGAAATCGGGTGGAAAGGAGGAGTGTGCTGTCACAGTATGGGGAGAGCAATTAAAGTCACATAACTGTGTATAAATTTTTGTATGGGAAAAAATGTTTTAAAAAAATGGTTATCACATGAGAGCCTTGTGATGATGAAACAGTTCTGGATCTTGATTGCAGTGATAGTTACACAAATCTACACATGTGATAAAATTGCCTAGAAATACACACTCACACACACGTAAGTGGGTGCATGTAAAACTGGTGAAATCTGGGTAAATTCTGTGGATTGTACTAATGTCAATTTTCTGTTTTTGATATTGTGTCACAGTTATATAAGATATTACTATTGGGGGAAATTGGGTGAAAGGTACATTGAACTTCCTGTACCTTTTTTTCAACTTTCCAAAGTTTACTTCTATATTGACTATTTTAAAAATTCAGTTACAGTGCTCACTTCGGCAGCACATATACTAAAATTGGAACGATACAGAGAAGATCATGGCCCCCGTGCAAGGATGACATGCAAATTCGTGAAGCGTTCCATATTTTTCAGTGACAAGGGCCAGAAGGCAGAAGGGGACAAGGAAGCTGGTGATAGGGAACCCAAGGTTGAGTAAGGATATTGTTGATGTGTTGTGAGA
>NW_004444100.1:5181679-5198408 GCF_000243295.1 Trichechus manatus latirostris | reverse complement strand
AAAAAAAAAAAAAAAAAAAAAGAACTCAGGTTCCTGCCATCTTTGTGACCTTTGATTCCCTAAATGTTGGCTTTTGTCCTAAAACTGTTCACTCTTAATTGCAGCAGCCCCATTCATCTACAAAAATGTCCAAAAGCCAGAATAAAGAAAGTTTCTTTCTTGGGTTCCTTTTTCAAGACTAATGAAAAGCTCTCAGGAGTCTTTCTCTCAAATCTTATTGGCCAGAATTGCATCTCATTCTCATTCCTAAATTGGTAGAGCTCTGGGAATTGAAATACCATGATTTGCTTCAACTATCAAGATTTACCCCCTTTGGTTGGGAAGAGTGTCCAGTCTTCCCCGAAATACATGGCTACTCAATACCAGGGAACAGTTAGCAAAGAATAAAGAGGAAAATGGCTATTGGGTAGAAAACTTACATGCCTACAACACCAAATGAACAGCTGGTCTTCAAATATTTTTTAAACCCTTAATACAACTGAATAAATTAATACAGTTTCCATTGTATCTAAAGTCACTGTTATCTCTCCCATGAATGACTATGTCAGCCTCCTTATACTTCCTACCTAAAATATTGTTCCCTTCTAATCCTTTCTTCACAGTGAAGCACAGTGATGTTTTTCTCTCTCTTTTTTTTTGTTTTCTAAATCACAAATATGACAATGTCATTAACCCCCTTAAGATAATTTACTAATTCTTCATCAACACCATCTAGGCTCATTGCTTGACCTTATTTTTAGCCTATTTGTCACCATTACCTACAGAGCTTTATACTCTAATGACCCCAAACTATTTATGGTTCTCTGAACTCCATGCTATTTTTCCTTCCCTCATGAGGTTCTTTCAGCCTGGCCTGCCTTACTTTCCATTCCTAAAGCCTACCCATTTCACCTAGCAAATTGCTCCTCATCCTCTAAGAATCAGTCCAGACATTGTATTTGCTGCTGGGAAGCTTCTGGTGTCATGGTCCCCTGACAATATCTGCTCCTCGGAGCCACCATCATGCCATTTGCCATTTCCTTTAGGGCTGGCAGGTGTCCAGTAATGAAACCAATACATAGTATATTTACTTCCTCGCCAGTAAAGCAAACATTTTAAAACTGCACATATTTTAGTTTCTCAAAATCCCAAACAACTCTGAAATAAGTAACTGCTTCTCAAAACTTTAAATTATAAAATTATTTAGTCCAACACCAAATAAATTATTTTGAAATTAAATATATAAATATAAATTTCTACCTCCCCAACCAGGGTCTGGTATTTTTAATTGAGGACATCTGGAAACCTGTCTCTTTCTCTCTGCTACATAGACAGTCATTTCCTTGAGGGTGGAGATTTATTATCCTGATGCCAACCACACAGCAGATGCTCAACAGATATTTGAAAAATGAATGGATGTCTAGAATAAGGTGAACAAACTGGAAACACGATTTTCAAGGAAAATATCTCCCCCCACCAAAACTCCAGCCTTTAAATTACAATGCCTTCATGATCTCCACACTCTTCCCCAAAAGAGGAAAGAAATACCTTCCTACATGACTCTCCCATTATAGTAAAAAAAAAAAACCTGTTGCCATTGAGTCAATTCCGACCCACAGCGACCCTATAGGAGAGAGTAGAACTGCTCCATAGGGTTTCCAAGGAGTGGCTGGTAGATTCGAACTGCTGATATTTTGGTTAGCAGCCGAGCTCTTAACCACTGCCATCATAGTAGTGATAGGCAAAAGTCTGTGCTAATAGAATTGTAGGAGTGAGCTGCAAAAGCAATAAAGAGTTATTAAAAAACAAACAAATGAAAACTTCAAACCCGAGGCATGGTTCTATGTAGGGAGTTTTTGAATGTCAATTTTATCTCAGTGAAAGCACTTTTTTTTTCTCTGATGCTATGATGCTTTGGAAATGAAAGACTTGTTAGTCAAATAATAAAAAATAGCTTCCCAAACTGCTGATTATTCATGAAATGTTTCCATTTATCTCTGAATTATAATATAGCTAACTACAGAGAAATAGAGTTATTGTTGAAGCCTGAGGAGGTATTCTTGTTTTCTTCTATAAGGTACATATTCCCCAGTATCAAATGTTTCCTTCTGAGCCTTATTGCTTACCCATTCACATTTTTCCCTCCTTTAATCTGTCATGAAGCTTTATGTTCAACGCTTTTTTAAAACTTTTTATAAAATGAAGAAAGAAATTTATAAGCTATTTGGATAGAAAAGGAATAGCAATGTAATAATCATTTAAAATTATATTGGCATGAATCTACTACATTTCTCTTTTGTCCTCTGATGATGTTAATGGAAAACAAACTAGCAAATTTATATATTTGCATAAATTGAACTCTTGAAAATAACAGCTGTCACAGCCTAATCACTGTATCCAAAGTTTGAAGAAGTGTTTCCCTACTAAAGCTACTTAAGCAGTATATGTGAACACTGCCTACATAACAGTACGTGCATGCATAATTGGTGGTTTCCCCTACTTCACACCTCCAACCTTGAATCCGTATTAATCATTAAGGAAAGCCGATATTAAACAATATACAGTATGTATGGAACCTGATTCAATTAGCTAATAGATTCAGAAATCATGCCTTCTAATCCTATTATTGGAATTTAAGAATGTCTTGGAGCCAATTGTTTAAGTGAACTATTTGATTTCCTTACCTGTTAAAGGCATGGTATGTTATAGAAGAAGAAAGAAAGAAACAAATAGAAATCTAAGGATCTGCAGTATAGATTCTATACTGACCTGTAGGACTGTAAGAGGTCTTCCATCCTCTATTTTGGGCAATTTGTATTGTCTGAAATTTTAACAGTTTATATGACTTTTTCTGCCATTGTTAAAAAGTTCTTCCTTGTATTATACTGAAATCTGAGTCCCTGTTGGCAGTGGAGGGTGGTAGTTTCAGAGTGTGAAGACGATTTTGGGTGAATCCTTACCAGCAATATGACTCTGGGAAAGTAATCTTTGAAATTTCTGTTTCCTCATTCTGTCAGAAGCTTCATCTTCAAATGGGATGGTGTATATGCTCCTGAACTTGTTATGAGTCAGAAGGCTGGCAGCTTAACTTAATCTCAGCCACCAGATGCCACACAAGCTGGTAGGAAGATCAAACTGGAAATCTTGATGAATTGCAGAAGCTCCAGGATATGAAGCTTCTGGAAATTTAAGTCATTGGGCAGTTCCCACCCTCCTGCTGGCTTCTCCCAGAACCCCAGCAGGCTCTCACAGGGTCGGAGGATGGGGAGAATCCAGAGAAAGCGCCCCAAACCCCTGCCCATAGCGCTGGCTCTATACTACTTTCAAAATCATCGAATAGCATATTTTAAAGACATTATGCTTGTTGATTGTCTATATATCTTCTTTTATGAAGAGAATCAAGGGATTCAAGCTCCCAAATCCTCACATCATTTATACTATAAATATAAATCTGAATACTTCACTTGAAAAGTGAGAACATTTTTAATTACTTCCCAAATTAACAAATTAATTAAAAATAAATCTGGAAATGAGCTCATTTTAAGAGCCTAAGAGAAATAGGACTAAGCCAAAGACAATTGTATATAATTTTTCTATAAATGTTTATAAAGAATAGTTCAAGTTTTAAAGTTTAATGAAATTCCTGGTATTTCTTTGTATCCTAAAGGCTCCTTGCTATTGGTTGCCTGAGCATAACTGTGGTAAGGTCTAGGAAAAGCTGATGAGAAGTAAAACTACTTATAGCCTTACTGATTTTTTAAAAATATGTTTGAGTGGACACTTGTTAGATAGAAGTTTTTTATTCCAGGCCCAATTTCAGCATCTTTGGGTCCTTGGTAAGATAGTTCATTTTTCTCTTCCTCAATACCCATACTTGTAATGGTGGCCAGTGTTAAAGAGGATCTTAAGTAACAGATACTGTATAAACAGGGTTATGATGAACATTGTTAAATTAAAATGTGGTTGACTTAAAAATTGAGTTTTTATCAAGGGTTCAGAAAAACACTTTTTCTTATAATGTATTCCACCAACACTAGTGGCTGGTGGAGAAGTAAATTTGGGAAATTCTACCTACACTATTACCCTCCTAGAGATTTGCTATACAAATTGATACTGAGAAATCCTACCATGCAACCCTTTCTTTATAGACCATCCCTTAGTGTCCCATAGAACAAGTGTCCCATGAATATATTTTTGGGAAATGCCTATGGGCATGAAGACTCTAAAGTTCTTTTAACCATCTGGTCTTATTATTCCATAAGAACACTTTTTAAAGCCTCACCAGCTATGTTACCTTCAGTTGGAAGAATACATATTAAACCAAACATTTCTGAAGATTTGATGCAAAGGTTCTCATCCAAAGTGAGAATGTTGCTATTGCCCATGATTTATCCTTATTCCTCTACTACCATCCCTGGAATAGCCCAAAGGCAAAGTCATAATGTGGCTTTATTTATTTTATTTACTCATTTTTTTCTATCTCTGTTAACGTTCTTTTAATATATTTTTGCACATTGTATTTGGTAATGAAAGTGATGAAGAAGACAAGAAAAGGGGATATATTATCTTCAGTTTTGAAAGGCAATTTCTTCCGTTCTCAATTATCCAAATGTCTTTAGAGTTAAACTTGTAACCACTCAGAACAGGTAATTACAACAGGAAAAGAAGTCACACAGTCTTTGTTAACCTTTGTGAACAATTAACTACTGTAAGAAATAAAAACAGAAATTGTCTTTGGTTAATTTGTTTTTATTCCCAAAGTAGTACATATTAATTCTAGAAAATTTGAAAAATATAAAAAGGGACAAAAGAATACAAAAATCATCCGGAGATAAAAACTGCTAGTGTTTAGGTGACAATCATTACAGTCATATTTTAGCTATGTATACCCTTGCTGTCAAGTTGGTTCCAACTCCTAACGACCCTACAGGACAGAGTAGAACTACCCCATGGGGTTTTGTAGGTTGTAAAGTTTTAGGGAAGCAGACTGCTACATTGCTCTCCCTAGGAGCAGCTAGTGGGTTCAAACCACCGACCTTTCGATTAGCGGCCAAGTGCTTAACCACTACACCACCTGGGATCCTTTGGTTATATATAGTGAGTTATAAACTTAACTACCCTTCCATTCTTAATATGGAAATTTAGTCCCTCTCCCCATCTTAGTTGGAAACCCTGGTGGTGTAGTGGTTAAGAGCTAGGCTGCTAACCAAAAGGTCAGCAGTTTGAATCCATCAGGCGCTCCTTGGAGATCCCATAAGGCAGTTCTACTCTGTCCTATAGGGTTGGTATGAGTCAGAATCGACTCAGTGGCAACAGTTTTGTGTTTTTTGTTTTTTTGGGTTTTTTTTGTCTTAGTTATCTAGTGCTGCTATAACAGAAATACCACAAGCAGATGGCTTTAACAAACAAATTTATTCTCTCCTCATCTAGTACGGTAGAAATCTGAATTCAGGGTGCCAGCTCCAGGGGAAGGCTTTCTCTGTCAGCTCTGGAGGAAGATCCTTGTCATTGATCTTACCCTGGTCTAGGAGCTTCTCAGCACAGGGATCCCGGGTCCAAAGGACACGCTCTGCTCCTGGCACTGCTTTCTTGGTGGTATGAGGTCCCTCTTCTCTCTGTTTGCTTCTCTCTTTTATACCTCAGAAGAGATTGACTCAAGATACAGCCTAATCCTGTAGATTGAGTCCTACCTCATTAACATAATTGCTTCTAATCCTGCCTCATTAACATCATAAAGATTAGAATTTACAACACATAGGATATCACATTAGATCACAAAACGGTGGGTAAACTACACTATACTGGGAATCATGGCCTAGCCAAGTTGACACATATTTTTGGGAACACAATTCAACCCATGATACCCCTTTTTCTCTTCTTTACTATTTTTAAAGAAAAAAATTGACCCTTTTCATGATGGGGGGGGTTACCTAGTACCCCTACAAAAACACACACCCCCAAATACAAGCATTTATTTTCTCCAAGGAGTAACTGAAGACTAAGGAAAACTGAATTTTGGGTTGCTAACGATTTGAGCTGAGAACAACTTGCCTGCACCCACATAGCTTAATAGGATTAAGAACTAAACTGGAAAAATAGACTGCTCAACAAGCCCTCTCTCAGGACTATAGTTTGCTCCCTAGGAAAATCACTCACTTAAATCAAACCAAGGTTTACTTATTTTTCAAGAGTCCCTTCAAAACCTCCACCTTGTTAGCCAATAGTAAACTATTATAACATAAATTTTATCCAATCCCAATAAAGACTCCTCTAAATCCCCAAAACTAATAATAACCATCCTCAACCTCTCCCTCCCAAGACCCTCGTATGACTCTGTCAAGGTAGTAGCCTCCCTTACTACAATAAAGAATAAAATAGGCTTTGCTTAATCAACAGGTTATTTGTGGTCTTTTGAGGCAGTTGACAGTTGACAGACTTCTGGTTTTGATGAAACTTCCATGTGTATAACGAAATAAAAGATGAAAATGTGGCTTTTGTGTTTCATGGTAAAAATAAGGAAGTTGTTGGGTAAGAACTCAGGAGAATATTGAAAAATGGTGAGTAGAGGCATGGTTAGGGAGAGTTAAATCTGGAACTAGGTTCTGCAAAATTGTCCAAGACAGAAAGAGCACATTGCCCAGAAACTAGCAAGTGAAGTGTGCTATTTAGTTAAATCCTGACCAGTGGATAGTTGAGTCTTCACTTCAGTGAGAATCTCCTGTTGCTGCGCCCAGAGTCTAGGCCAGTTGTTTTTAGTCTGCACATTATAGAGAATTATGCTCTACATAGAGGACTATGTCTTACTGGCAGACTCCCCAGTGGACAACAAGATCTTGTTTCCTCTGTGTTGAGTGTTGGTCCATCCCATATGGGTACTTCCTTTATGATCCAGGATACCTAGCAGGATTGTGAGAAAGGTGGGGGCCTTGAACTGAGCAAGCTGGAACAGTGATTAATGAACCCACCCATTACATACACACTTGGGAAAAACCCTCCTAGACTTACATACCCAAACTCAAGTTATCTATTTGATAAGCGTGGAGGTCCAGGAGGATAAAAGCAAGGGCCGGGAAGAGAAGCTAAAACTATAAAGAAAAGTGAAAGAGCTCTATTCTATGGCCAGATGCCTAGGATAATGACTTAAAAGAGGTGAGATTTAGTCAGGTAGATATTTAGAGGAAGAGCATGCCAGACAGAGGGAACAGCCTGTCTTGTTAGTGTAAAAAGCCGTTAAGTGGGATTATGCCTGGTATGTTCAAGAAATAGCAAGGAATCAAATATGGCTGCACAATGGGGAGAACAGTAGGAGACTAGTTCAGAGAGTATTGGGGGCTAGATTGTGTACAACCTTGTAGGCCGTTGTAGGGATTTTGGCTTTTGTTCTCAGGAAAATAAGGAGATATTGGGGGATTTTGAGTAGAGAAGTAACATGCCATAACCCAATTTTGCCCAATCAGACTGACTCTCAGGACTTGGTGTAATACCTACCATCTTTTCTGCTGAATTTGAATTTGTTGAAATATTGGCTGGAACTGTTGGCAGCTATCTTACTACTGAGTCCAAAAATAAAGGCAAAATGGTGAGTGGAATTGAGAGATGGAGCAAGACCAGATCCTGGAGACAATGAGATTCTCAGTTATATAAATCTATCAATTACTTTTTTTTGTTTCAGTTAGCTTGAGATAAAAATATTTTTTCCATTTAGAGCCAAAGAATTCTAAGTAATACAGCAGGGAAATTATAAACTATCTAAAATTAGGCATGCTTCAGCCATCTTATACCTTGGCTATGGAATTTCTCTATTCAAGGTATTTGTGTAATACAGAAGAGAGTCTATGGAAGATTTAATTATAGATGTGTAGTCCTCTAACTCACCTTGAGGTCATGGGTGTTTTAATGGCCAGATTAGCTTTCTGTGATGTTGTGCAAAGAGGCTTACTCTTGGAACTGGGAGATTTGAATCGTAGTTCCGGCTCGGCCACCATCTAGCTATTTACTAGAAAACCCACTGCCATCAAGTTGATTCTGTCTCATAGGACCCTATAGGACAGGGTAGAACTGCTCTGTAGGGTTTTCAAGGCTGTAAATCTTTACTGAAGCAGACTACCACATCTTTCTCCCACAGAGCAGGTGGTGGGTTCGAACTGCTGACCTTTTGGTTAGCAGCCCACA
Source organism: Trichechus manatus latirostris (assembly GCF_000243295.1). Taxonomy (NCBI): domain Eukaryota; kingdom Metazoa; phylum Chordata; class Mammalia; order Sirenia; family Trichechidae; genus Trichechus; species Trichechus manatus. The sequence goes on along the minus strand of NW_004444100.1, from coordinate 5,190,257 downwards.
CTTTAACCACTGCGCCACCAGGGCTCCTTCTTATTTGCTAGAAGGGTAGCTATTTACTGATATTATGTCACACTGAAAAAAGATAGACTCTAAACTGACAGCCGTTGGCCAAGGAGTTCACTTTCTGTAGGTCTTTGCTTTTAAATTTTGTAAAATGAGAACGTTTAACTACATTGTGCTAATTATCTTCACGGATTCCCTTTCATCACCATCTTCTGTGGTATCCAAAGTTTAGTGACACTTGATGACCAGAAATAAATTACAGTTGTTCACTGGCCAAATGCTCTAAAATTTTTGCTATTTGGAGCACTTAGCACCACTAAGATTAGCTTAAAAAATCTATTGCAAAATCTCATTTTATAGAATGACATTTGAACTAAGACACCAGTTTTATAGAACAGAAATGATTGTACCAATATGCAGGTTTAGATAATAATGTAAACTATAATATATAATTTAGCTGTTTTATGGCAGTCCCACATTCTTTACACATCAGCATACATTTTTAACCTTCAAGTTCCAGTTTAACTTCCTTGCTAGTTTTATGGTGCCCTCCTAGCTTTCTCTAATGTGAAAGGTTGCTGAGAAACATGCTCAATATTGTCTCTTGATTTCTCTTCTGTCAGGTTTCTTGTCTTCAATACTCTTGCAGACAATTAGAACACCCACTCTCTGATCTCAAAAGTCAAGATGACATACAGGAAGGTAAAATGGAACATGGGTGAGCTCAGGGAGTAGACCAGCAATTTTAGGAGAAATGATTTCTCCTTATAAGACTGCGAAGCTTTCTTTTCTTAAGAGGGCATTCTGAGTATCTTGAAGGAATACTACCAGTCTTTGACAACTTTGAGAATGATTATAGGATAAGGAATATCTGCAGTGACAGTCAAGCAGAGGGTCGTGGGAGGAGGTGGGCAGATGAGGAGCAGGGATGGATTTTTTTCCTTTTTCACTCCATCGGAAGGAATTTCAACATCACTGAGCTTCTTTGTGGCTCTTATTATGTATTATTAGGATAAATCATCAGTTATCATTCAAAAAGTATTCCTTTTTAAGGAAATCTTTACAACAACCTGTTCTGTAAACACAAATCTAAAGAACCAGGAAGGGCCTAAATCCACCCACAGGGATATTGCTTTACTTCTTAGTAGAGGTAGCTTCTTCCTGTTTGTACAAGTTGATCTGCAAAAATTGTCTCTGCCGAAATGCAAATTAAAACCACAGTGAGATACCATCTCACCCCCACATTACTGGCACGAATCAAAAACACTGGAAATAACAAATGTTGGAGCGGCTGCGGGGATATGGGAACTCTTATGCACTGCTGGTGGGAATGCAAAACGATACAACCATTTTGGAAAATGATATGGCGCTTCCTCAGAAAGCTAGAAATAGACATACCATTCAATCCAGATCCTAGAGAAATAAGAGTCATCACTCGAATAGACATATGCACACCTATGTTCATGGCAGCATTGTTCACAATAGCAAAATGATGGAAGCAACGTAGATGCCCATCAACAGATGAATGGATAAACAAACTATGGTACATACACACAATGGAGTACTATGCAACGAGAAAGAACAGCAATGAATCTGTGAAGCATCTCATAACATGGATGAAACTGGAGGACATTATGCTGAGTGAAATAAGTCAATCACTAAAGGACAAATATTGTATGAGACCTCTATTGTAAAAACCCATGAAAAAGTTCACACACAAAATGTAACAATCTTTGTTGGTTACCAGGGATGGGAGGGGTGGGGGGGAAATACTTAATAGGCAATAGATAAGTGGTATCTTGGGTGAAGGGTGAGACAGTACACAATACAGGGGAAACTAGCACTACCTGTACAAGGAAAGGTCATGGAAGCCCCATAGACACATCCAAACTCCCTGAGGGACTGAATTGCTGGGCGGAGGGCTCTGGGGACCATGGTCTCGGGGAACATCTAGCTCAATTGGCATGACACAGCTTATAAAGACAAGGCTCTACATTCTACCTTGGTGAGTAGTGTCTGAGGTCTTAAAAGCCTGTGAGCGGCCATCTAAGATACTCCACTGGTCTCAACCCTTCGGGAGCAAGGGAGAATGAAGAGAACAGGATACAAGGAAAAGATTAGTCCAAAGGACTAATTGTCCACAGCTACCAAGGCCTCCACCGGCCTGAGTCCAGTACAGCTAGATGGTGCCCGGCTACCACCACTGAGTGCTCTCACCAGGATCACACCAGAGGGTTCTGGACAGAGCTGGAGAAGGATGTAGAGCATAATTCTAACTTACAAAAAAAAAGACCAGATTTACTGGCCTAAAAGAGACTGGAGAAACCTCGAGAGTATGGCCCCCAGACACCCTTTTACCTCAGAAAAAAAAATTGTCTCTGCCATTAATACACAGTGAGTAAATGTAGCAACATATTAGTGCTACTTATTATTTGTGGCTTTGACTTTTATTTGCAGAATGTAAAATTTACACATTATGCTACATATCGTGCAGCTATAATTTATAAGTACTACCTTTGGCTTGTTCCGAAAATGCTATGACATTTCTTCTATGCACCATCCAGTTAATAGGGGCTTTTTTTTTTCCATTCTTTGAATAGCTCAGAAAGTTTAATTAAGTTAAAAACATATGTATTAACAAAACTACAGCATCATTATTACAGTTAAAAATTAACAATATGTCTTGAATATTATCAAATATTTTCACATTTTTCCGATTGTCCATAATTTTTTCTGTTTTTCAAAAAACCTCTATCACAAATCCTATCCTTGGCATTGGCTGATACATCTTTTAATCTCTTTTAATCCATAGGCTACCCCTCCCTCTTTTGTTTTCATGCTATTTATTTGTTGAGGAAGCCAAGATATTTGTCCTGCAGAGTTTTCCACATTCTGGAGTTTACTACTTGCATACTCGTACTGTGTATCTATCACCTGAATTCCATGTAACTGAAGCCTACGTAGAGAAGCTTGGTCAGATTTAGGTTTGAATTTTTGGCAAGGACAGTACATCCTCTACTTCCTTCAGGAGACACATAATGTCTAGTTGTCTTTTTGTGCAGTTAGAATTGATTACTGGGTTCAGTTGTTGTTGGCCTTAGCCATACATTTTAGCATTTTCCATCAGCTTTCATTTAATAGTTTTAGCAGCCATTCATGGTAACTGCCTGAAGCCCTTATTCCATTAGTGCTTGCAAATTCGTGATATTCTAATTCCGTCGCTCCTTCACCATTTAATAACTGGAGTTCTTAGATAAAAAACTTTCCCTCATCAACTTCTTAGTTCCTCTGAGATACACTTTGTTCAAGAAAGACATAATAAATGCTTGAATCTTTTCCTCTGTTAAGTAATTTTCAATGAGTTAATTCACTGTTATCTTCCAAAGGTAACAATGAGCTTTTTTCCACTTATTATCTATTTTTATTAACTCATTGATTTTGACATAGTATATGTACTTCAGTACACTACAGTTATTCTTTTTGAAGCTCAGATTGTCCCATCTTTGGTCAGTGGGAGTCCTTTTAAGCCTTTCATGACCTGTGGGACATATGGTATCCCGTCTACTTTTTCCAACTCTCAGGTTTCTTACCAAAAAAAAAAAAAACCAAACCCATTGCCGTCGAGTTGATTCCGACTCATAGCGACCCTATGGGACAGAGTAGAACTGCCCCATAGAGTTTCCAAGGAGCATCTGGTGGATTCGAACTGCCCACCTTTTGGTTAGCAGCCATAGCTTTTAACCACTATGCCACCTACTTTTCCTGCTAAAAGTATTTGTTGCCCTCCAGTGGGGACTTGTGTAAAGGTGAAAGGCAAAAGAAATGTTCATTGAAGCAAAATAGATGGGGTATCAGCCTTAAATGTGAGGCAGTGCATCCAGAAAGTGTGATCGGGTAAAAATTTTGTCTCTTTTGGCTTTTGTACAGCTAGATAAGCCTTATAAGCATATTTATGGTTTCCTTGTGATAGGTAGGGATCCCTGGTGGGTTTGGATTTTGTGTCTGTGTGTCACAATAAATCCTGCCACCCATGAACAGTGGGACAGACAGGCACCCACCAATCCTGGTGCTGAAGAATGCCCCTGAGGTTTTTGGGACCCATGTATTCCCAAATAATATTTTTCAAAAATCCATATTACCAACCAAAAATTTAAACACACTCCATGACTCAGCATGCTTCCATTAATGAAAACACATGGTATTAAAAAAAAAAAGAAAGAAAATCAAAGCTGAAAATAATAGGGTCCTGAAAGGTTGGCTTCTAAATCCTTCTGACATAACCTTAAATAGTCACTGATAACTTCCCTGCTTGTACATGACAAGATGTTCAAGGTTCATCTCATACATTTCCTGACCTAAACCTGGAATCAGCTTTTTCTACAAGGACTTGCCTCATTCATTTTAGAGGGAAATTGTATTTAAAGACCACATTCTGGGTGCTGTGGGTACACATAGTTACTAAGTTGGTCATTATTATTTCTAAGTCTTTTAAATGGACAGAGATAGGAATTCTTTTTTAAGATAAGAACATCTTGAGTTCACAATGACATTTCTCATTCAAACTTAGGATTTTAGAAATTCTACTGAACTTCTTTGATTTTATATTTGTCGCTTTTCTCTTATAATAAAAGTCATGGTTCCCAATATCATGAATATAATTACTTATATTCTTTATCTCATAAAATATATGATAGTTTCAGAGAAGCAATATCAATATTATTACATATGAAAATAGCTAAAAGTTTTTTTGCATTATCCAGTTGTTGTTGTTAGGTGCCGTCGAGTCAGTTTCAACTCATAGTGACCCTATGTACAACAGAACGAAACATTGCTTGGTCCTGCACCATCCTCACAATCGTTGTTATGTTTGAGTCCACTGTTGCAGCCACTGTGTCCATCCATCTCATCAAGGGTCTTCCTCTTTTTCACTAACCTGCTACCTTACCAAGCATGATGTCCTTCTCCAGGGACTAGTCTCTCCTAATGTCACATCCAAAGTATGTGAGACAAAGTCTCGCCATCTTCTCTTCCAAGGAACCCTCTGGCTGTACTTCTTCCAAGACAGACTTGTTTGTTCTGCTGGCAGTCTGTGGTATATTCAATATTCTCTGCCAACACCATAATTCAAAGGCATCAATTCTTCTTGGTCTTCCTTATTCATTGTCCAGCTTTCACGTGCATCTGAGGAGATTGAAAATACTATGGCTTAGGTCAGGCACACCTTAGTCCTTAAAGTGACATCTTTGCTTTTGAACACTTTAAAGAGATCTTTTGCAGCAGATTTGCCCAATGCAATGTATCATTTTATTTCTTGACTGCTGCTTCCATGGGCGTTAATTGTGGGTTCAAGTAAAATGAAATCCTTGATGGCCTCTGGCCTTGTTCTGACTGATGATATTGAGCTTTTCCATAGTCTCCTTCCGCAACGTAGTCGATTTGATTCCTTTGTATTCCATCTGGCGAGGTCCACATGTAGAGTCGCCGTTAATGTTGGTGAAAAAAGGTTTTTGCAATGAATAAGTCGCTGGGCTTTCAAAATTCTGTCATGCAATCTCCAGCGTCATTTCTATCATCAAGGCCATATTTTCCAACTACTGTTCTTTCTTCTTTGTTTCCAACTTTCACATTCCAATCAACAATAATTATCAATACATCTTGATTGCATGTTTGATCAATTTCAGACTGCAGAAGTTGGTAAAAATCTTCAATTTCTTCATCTTTGGCCTTAGTGGTTGGTACGTAAATTTGAATAGTAGTCGTATTAACTGGCCTGCCTTGTAGGCATGTGGGTATTATCGTACCACTGACAGCATTGTACTTCAGGATAGATCTTAAAATGTTCTTTTTGATGATGAATGCAATGCCATTCCTCTTCAAGTTGTCATTCCCAGCATAGCAGACCACATGATTGTTGTATTCAAAATGGCCAACTCAGCTCACTAATGCCTAGGTATCAATGTCTATGTGTTCCATTTCATTTTTGACCATTTCCAACTTTCTTAGATTCATATTTTATACATGCCATATTCTTATTATTAATGGACGTTTGCAGCTCTTTCTTCTTATTTTGAGTCTCACCACAGCAGCAGATGAAGGTTCTGAAAGCTTGACTACATCCATGTCATTAAGGTCGAGTCTACTTTGAGGAGGCAACTCTTCCCTAGTTGTATTTTGAGTGCCTTCCAACCTGAAGGGCTCATTTTCCAGCACTATATCAGACAACATTCCACTGCTATTCATAAGGTTTTCACTGGCTAACTTTTTTCAGAAGTAGATTACCAGGCCCTTCTTTCTTGTCTGTCTTAGTCTAGAAACTCAGCTGAAACCTGTCCACCATGAGTGACCCTGCTGGTATTTGAATACTGGTGGCATACCTTCCAGCATCACAGCAACAAGAAAACCACCACAGTATGACAAACTGACAGACACATGGGGATTATTCCAATAGGGAGGTAAAATCAAATTACTGTGTTTAAGTCTCATTTATCTCATTTTCCTTGCAATTTAGCTATTGATTGTTTTTCATCTTTTTGTTTTTGTTTTATAATTATATAAACTGTTTGCATGATTCCAAATTAAAATCTACAAATCAATATACATTCAGAAAATTCTGCCTTCTATCTTGTCCTCTCCCTCCTCCTGTGAATAAATCTTTTTGAAAATGTGGTTTATACTTCTGTTTTTCAAAATGAGAAAATGTAACATACTATACATACAACTCTGAAACTTGTCTTCTTCACTTAATAGTATATCCTGGATATCACTCCGTAGTAGTATATAGAGATAGAATTTCTTTTAAGCATTGGTTCAATTCTTTTGGATTGACTGCAGAAAACTTTGTTCCTGTCATTAGAGATGTGCAAATCTGTTAGGTTGCTGCTTCAGTATCACAAGTAGAGCAGACAATATCTCATCTCTTAAGTTTGTTTCAGAGCTCATGACTACCTTATTAATTAAATAAAAAAGACATGGCCACTTCTTTCAAACCTCATTTGAGTTTCATAGTACTTTTCAAATGAACTTTGTGTCTAGAATCTTAAAATTATATTCAATTTATAAACCATTCAATGGTAGAAAATGCTTCGTATCACTAGTATTTAGCATTTGCCCACATAGCACTCAAGAAACATTGATCATAAAATGATACTTTCTCCACCAGCACCTTCAATAAGCCAAATATGATTTATTAGTATATTATTTTTGTTTATTACAACTCTGATAAATGATGAAGTTTTCTAAATTTGTCTTCTTAGAATGGATCCTTAATGCTTTATTATTTTTGTTGCTGTTATTATTTTACTTATTGATCCCTTGTTACTTACTGAAAGGGGCTTTCCACCATTTCCTCTTTTTTATGTTAGGTTTTGAATAAATGATACTAATGCTGTAAAACACCATAATCCATTTATCTTTAATTATTTTTATTCTTGCTTCTGTAGTCATATTGATATTTTTCTTAGGATTGATTGAAAACATGGTTGAATAAAGCATGATCTGAGTGTTTTCATAATTCCAGTCATAAAGATAAATAAGGAAATTGGAGGTTTTTGCATACAGAATTAGAGGGTAGTAACCTTAGTTTGATATCTTTTTATATTATTTTATATTCATCTACCAAAAAGAAAATTTTGTCACTCCACTTCAGCTAGTATGCCGTTTGAAGAATTACATCCTTTCATATTCTTGTTCTTTGTTAGCAAACCTTTTGAGTTGCTGTTGTCAATTTGACCTCACATAGATAATTCTTTTTTTTTTTTTCGTACCTTAGATGAAGGTTTGTGGAACAGTTTCTCATTAAACAGTTAGTACACATATTACCTTATGACAATGGTTAACAACCCCATGACATGTCAACACTGTCCCTTCTCAAGCTTGGGTTCCCTATCACCAGCTTTCCTGTCCACTCCTGCCTTCTAGTCCTTGTCCCAGGACTGCTGTGCCTCATTAGTCCTGTTTTGTTTTGTAAGACTGTCCAATCCCTGGCTGAACAGTGAACTTCAGGAGGGCTTCATCACTGAGCTAAAAGGGTGTCCAGGGGCCATACTTTCGGGGTTTCTCCAGTCTGTCAGGCCAGTAAATCTGGTCTTTTTTTGTGAGTTAGAATTCTGTTCTACATCCTTCTCCAGCTCTGTCCAGGACCCTTTATTGTGATCCCGGTCAGAGCAGTCAGTGGTGGTAGCTGGGCACCATCTAGCTGTACTGGACTCAGTCTGGTGAGGGCCATGGTAGCTGTGATCCATTAGTCCTTTGGACTAATCTTTTCCTTGTATCTTGTTCTCTTCGTTCTCCCTTGCTCCCGAAGGGGTGAGACAATTGGAGTATCTTAGATGGCTGCTCACAGGCTTTTAAGACCCCAGACGCTACTCACCAAGGTAGAATGTAGAACACTGTCCTTATAAACTGTGTTATGCCAATTGAGCTAGATGTTCCCCAACACCATAGTCCCCACAGCCCTCCACCCAGCCATTTAGTCCCTCAGGGTTTGGAAGTGTCTATGGAGCTTCCATGACCTTTCCTTGTACAAGTTGTGCTGGCTTCCCCAGTATTGTGTACTATCTTACCCTTCACCAAAGTT
>NW_004444100.1:5165349-5180257 GCF_000243295.1 Trichechus manatus latirostris | reverse complement strand
TCTATGACACTGTCCATTTCTGAAATCTTGTTGTTTATCTTTTGGATTTCTAATTGTTGTTTTTGTATGATTTCTAGTTGTGAATTTATTTTAGCATTTTGTTCCTGTATTATTTTCTTGAATTCTTCCATTTTTTGTCTGTATTTTCCATGAATTTTTCTATTTTTCCTCATTTTTGTCTGCTTTTTGCTTCAACTCTTGGATAATTCTGAATATTAGAGATTTGAATTCCCTATTCATTAGGTCTAGTGCCTTTTCTTCTACTGGAAGGTCATCTGGTGTTTTATTTTGGACAGCTACTGGAACCATCCTGTCCTGTTTTTGTAAATGTTTTGATACTGTCTGCTGTCTTTGGGGCATTCAGTGGTTATTTTCCTTGTTTATTGATTGTAGATTTGTTGGTTTCATCCTGCTTTTTTGTTTTATTTGGTTATGTCTAAGCAGACAGGCTGTGAGTTCTTTGTTGTTTGCTCGTCTGGAGGCACGATACTTTTCACCTCCTTCTCCAATGGCCTGACAGTCAACAAATGGCACTCAGGGAGCCGGCCAGTGTGGCTGGGTGGAATCCGAGTGGCAGTGGGGGGAAGCTTGTGCTTCCCGGCCAATGGACTGTGGCTGCAGGAAGCAGAGGAGGCTAAATGGGGGTGAAGTAGGGTCGGGGGTGGAAAGCCTATATCGTGGGTTACCAGTTGTTCTGTCTCCTGCTGGAAGCTCCATGAAGCTGCTTTCTCGTACCTTCTGTTTGCTGATCTCCTATAGGAGTCCAAGATGGCGGATCCGTGCTGCGGTAGCCGATAGGGGACCTCTGCATGTATCTCTCCTCTCTCTCTGTTCTCGGTAAGTTTCTTATTCTATTCGGTGCTTGTCTGAGTTCTTTATCTCTTCATTTGATGGTTAGGGTTTCAGGATTGATGCGTGACTCTGTTTGACTTAGTTTTTCTGATCTTTGCTGTGGAGAGACGGTGTGGTGCTTCTGAATATAGCGCCATGTTGCCTGGAAGTCATGCTCCTCTATTTTCATTCCTACATTTCATATACTCTGAATATTAAGAAGAAAAAAAAATCTTTTAGGAAAAGTGTTTTCATTCAATTGCTCTCTCTTTTTATTTACTAATAGTATCCTTGAATGTGTTCTAAACGTTTAAACAAATCAGGTAGAACATATTTCTCAGATTTTCTAAATCAATATTATGAGTGTCACATCTCCAAAAGAGCTCTACTAGTAGCCGTTGTGGCAGAACATGGCCCGGAAAAAGCTACATAAGTGGCTGAATTTATAGTAAATCAAAGATTCCAGATTAATTCAGAGACAGAAAACTAAGGGTTATAAATACCAGGGGCCTTTTTAACCTTGAAAGATATTGATTAATAAGATCTAAAACTCAGAAGTCCAGAAGATCTGGTTTCTCAAATATATGAACCACTCTTGTTAAGATCAGTAACTTCCATATTACCAAATTCTGAATCATCATGTTACTCAAACTATCAGTAGGCTTTGTTACAATCAATTCTTCCCTCTTCCTTGAAACACAGTCCTGGCTTCCCAGGACACCACACTCTCCTTCTTTTCCTTCTCCCACACTGTTTATTCCTTAAGTGCCTCCACTGGATTCACTCTTCTTTCCAATCTCCAGATGCTGTAGTTTCCCAGTGCTCAATCTCTGGACCTCCTCTCTAACTACATTCATTTCTTAGGAAATCTCCTCCAGTCCCATTGCTTTATATACTATCTGTCATGGATTGAATTGTGTCCCCCCAAAATATGTGTCAACTTGGTTAGGCAATGATTCCCAATATTGTGTGGTTGTCCCCCATTTTATGATTGATGTAATTTTCCTATGTGTAGTAAATCCTAATATCTGCCTGTAGTTAATGAGGCAAGATTAGATTATGTTAAAGAGGATTAAGGTGGGATGTAACACCCTTGCTCAGGTCTCATCCCTGATCCAATGTAAGGGGAGTTTCCCTAGGGTGTGACCTGCATCACCTTTTATCTTACAAGAGATAAAAGGAAAGGGACATGAGCAGAGAGTTGGGGACCTCATACCAACAAGAAAGAAGCACCCAGAGCATAATGCGTCCTTTGGACCTGGGGTCCATACACAGAAAAGCTCCTAGTCCAGGGGAAGATTAAGGACAAGGACCTTCCTCCAGAGCCAAGAGAGAGCGAAAGGCTTCCCCTGGAGTTGACGCACTGAATTTGGACTTCTAGCCTACTAGACTGTGAGGAAATAAATTTCTCTTTGTAAAAGCCATCCACTTGTGGTATTTCTGTTACAGCAGCACTAGATAACTAAGACACTATCTATACTCTGATAACTTCCTAAATTGACTGTATCTTTTCTACTCTAAGAAGTCATTAATTGTTAAGCTTCACCTTTATTTTAGTTAAAACTAGAAAAGGAAAACATATGACCAATTATATCGTAACAACAATGTCTTAATGATAGTTCTGAATCAGTTTCACCAGCCTCTTGTTGCTTAACATTTTTTCCATTTATTCCAGGCAATTTGTCAATTTGTCCCATCTTCAGTTGTATGGCTTAGCATATGATAGGCAATTGTTGTGCATATATCCTCAAAAAAATTGTAATACAACTTAATCCACTTGTAAATAACTTCCTTTCTTAGATTCTTATAAATGCTGAGGATCTTAGCCGTTACTTCGTGAGAAAATATGTAATTATGGTCAGTTCCCCAAGAGGATTTATATCTCACTGATTTACTTCTGAGCCTTTCTAAATACTAAATGACTTTTAGTTTCAATGATGAAACATAGTATACTTTTAAAAAGACATTTAAATGGCTATTAAGCTCAACATGTGCAATACCAACAATGTATATAACCCAGTTGCAGTGATAATAATATGAGCAGCCCTGACCAAATTCATGCAGACATAGTTAATGAAACTTCATTGGTATTTGGTTGACAATAATTGTCAACCATCATTTGGAAGGTATCTGCCAATTTCTGAGAAAATATGTGTCTTTCAGTCAATAAAGTGTAGTATATTTTCAAGGCCAACATTCATTCAACTGCTCAGGCCAAAAACCTTTGAGTCATCCTGGATTTCTCTTTCTCACACCCCTAATCCTTTGCATCAACAAATCTCCTTGGCTGTACTTCAAAATATATTCTGAATCACCTTTTCTCACTACTTCTATCATCACTATCCTAATCCAAGGCAAAATGATCTCTCACATGTACTATTGGCATTTCTGCCTTGCTCCAGGCTTGCCTCCCTATTTTCCACACATGACCAGAGTAATCCTTTTAAAATATAAGACAAATCTTGCAACTTCTTTGCTCAAAAAATCTCCAAGGGCCCATCAAGAAACGAATGGATAAACAAAATTTGGTACATACATACAATGGAATACTACTCAACCAGTAGGAGAAATGAAGTCTTGATACATGCTACAACACAAATGGTGTTGGAAGACATTATGCTGAGTGAAGTAAGTCAATCACAAAAGGACAAATATTATATGCCCTCACTTACATAAAAAAATAAGAAAAGACAAATATATAGAGAACAAAGTTTATTAGTGGTTACCAGGGGCAGGAAGGAGGGGGAAAAGGGGTTGTCTTAGTTATCTAGTGCTGCTGTAACAGAAATACCAGAAGTAGATGGCTTTAACAAACAGAAATTTATTCTCTCACAGTCTAGTAGACTAGAAGTCCAAATTCAGGGTGCCAGCTCCAGGGGGATAGCTTTCTCTGTCAACTCTAGGGGAAGGTCCTTGTCATCAATCTTCCTCCGTCCTAGGAGCTTCTCAGTGCAGGGACTTCAGGTCCAAAGGACACACTCCCCTCCTGATCCAGCATTCTTGGTGGTAGGAGGACCCCCTGCCTCTCTGCTCGCTTCTCTCTTTTATATCTCAAAAGAGATTGACTTAAGATAACACCTAATCTTGTAGATTCACTCCTATGTCATTGACATCATAGAGGTAGGATTTATAATACATAGGAAAATCACATCACATGACAAAATGGTGCACAATCACCAAATACTGGGAATCATGGCCTAGCCAAATTGACACATATTTTTGGGGGACACAATTCAATTCATAACAGGTGTTAATCGTGATGGGAATATCATGTCGATTAAAGGTAGGGTTGCACAGTCAATTATTATAATTGCTGTTAATAAGTTGTACATATGTAAAAAGTTGAATTGGCAAAAGTTGTATGACAGACATATTTACAAAAATTACAAAAAAGAGAAAGAGTAGCTACTGAGGCTGATTATGTATAATCAAACACCTCATGGGATTTGGTTTCTTGCTTTGGAGGTTTAGGGTCATAGTTTCATGAGACATCCCAGTTAATTGGCCTAATTACATGTTTAGTGCCTCTGTTCTACTTCCCAGTTGGATGCGTATTGCCTAGGGTCTTAAAAGCTTGCAAGTGGTCATCCAATGCACAGCAATTGGTCTCTATTTAGCAGGAACAGCAGAGGAAGGAAGAGAGTCAGTAATATGAGAAAGATTTGGAATGTATGGCTAATTGCCTCCATGAACAACTGCCCTCTTTGCCATGAGACCAGGACTGGATGGTATCTGACTACCATTATTGAACATTTTGATCAAGATTCCATAGAAGAATCCTGATCAAAAGGGGGAAAATGCAGAACAGAATTTAAAATTCTCATAGACTCCAGACTTCCTCCCCCACACGTCTGTCAGTTTGTCATACTGTTGGGGCTTGCATGTTGCTGTGAAGCTGGAAGCAATGCCACCGGTATTCAAATACCAGCAGGGTCACCCATGATGGACAGGTTCAGCTGAGCTTCCAGACTAAGACAGACTAGGAAGAAAAACTCGGCAATCTACCTCTGAAAATAATTAGCCAGTGAAAACCTTATGAATAGCAGTGGAACATTGTATAATATAGTGCCAGAAGATGAGCCCCTCAGGTTGGAAGGCACTTAAAATACGACTGGGAAAGAGCTGTATCCTCAAAGTAGAGTCAACAAAGTAGAGTACAACAAACTGACAAACACATCGGGCAGAAAGATGTTTACCTGTGTTTTATTGACTATGCTAAGGCATTCAACTGTGTGGATCATGACAAATTACGATAACACTGTAAAGAACGGGAATTCCAGAACACTTAATTGTGCTCACGAGGAAACTGTACATAGATCAAGAGGCAGTTGTTTGAACAGAATAAGAGGATACTGCGTAGTTTAAAGTCAGGAAAGGTGTGCATCAGAGTTGTATCCTTTCACCATACCTATTCAATCTTTATGCTGAACAAATAATCCGAGAAGCTGGACTATATGAAGAAGAATGGGGCATTAAGATTTGAGGAAGATTCATTAACAACCTGCAATATGCAGATGACACAAGCTTGCTTGCTGAAAATGAAGAAGACTTGAAACATTTACCGATGAAGATCAAAGGCTACACACTTTAGTATGGATTATACCTCAACATAGAGAAAACAAAATCCTCACAACTGGACCAATGAGCAACATCATGATAAACGGAGAAAAGATTGTAAATTGTCAAGGATTTTATTTTACTTGGATCCACAATCAATACCCATGGAAGCAGCAGCCAAGAAATCAAAAGATGCATTGCACTGAGCAAATCTGCTGCAAAAGAACTCTTTCAAGTATTGGAAAGCAAAGATATCACCCTGAAGACTAAGATGTGCCTGATCCAAGCAATGGTGTTTTCAATTGCCTCATATGCATGTGAAAGCTGGACTATGAATAAGGAAAACCAAAGAAGAATTGATGCCTTTAAATTGTGGTGTTGGGGAATAATATAGAATGTACCATGGGCTACCAAAAGAACAAACAAATCTGTCTTGGAAGAAGTATAACCAGAATCCTCCTTGGAAGCAAGGATGGTGAGACTACTTCTCATGTACTTTGGACATGTTATCAGGAGGAATCAGTCCCTGGAGAAGGACATCATGTTCGGTAAAGTGGAGGGTCAGCAAAAAAGAGGAAGATCCTCAACAAGATAGACTGACACAGTGGCTGCAACAATGGGCTCAAGCATAAGGAGAATTGTGAGGATGGCGCAGGACCAGGCAGTATTTCATTCTGTTGTAAGGGTCACTATGAGTCAGAACTGACTCGACGGCACCTAACAACAACAACCAGACTTCATGGAGCCATGAAGTTTAGACGAACTCCTGAAACTATTTCCCAGAGATAATCTTTAAACCTTAAACCAAAAATATCCCTTGAAGTCTTCTTAAAACCAAATAATAGTTCAGCCTAACTAGTAAAAAAATCTCTGCCTTGAGCATTATGCTCTTCTAAGAACTAAGTATATGGGATCAAATTGACAAAGCAACACAAAACATTAGATAGGAACCTTAGGGGGTAGTGAATTTATGTTAATGGGGGAGGAACAACTCAGAAAAGGAGAGTGAGAATGGTTACACAACTCCAAGAAGTAATCAATGTCACCAAATAGTACATGTAGAAACTGTTGAATTGGAGTATGTTTTATTATGCATATTCTCAACAACAACAACAAAACAAATAAAATTATACCTAAAAAAATAATTTTTAAAAATCTCTAAGGACTTACCATTACACTTAAATAAAGTCCCAAGTTCTTACCATGGCCTTAAATAATCTCACTTCTGGCTCGCTCTCCAAATTCATCTCTTATCACTTTTCCTCTTGCTCACTGTTTGAGACAAGTATGAGTACCAAGACCTCAAAATGAAAATTTCTTTACCTCCATTTTGACTATTTGAAGAAGAGAAAATGACCTAACATGGCTTTTAAAAAACAACCTTTGGTTTTACTCAGAACAATGTGCTCCTCTATTTTCATTCCTACATTTCATATACTCTGGATGTAAAGAACCATCTTGCTGTTCCTTAAACTTGTCAAATATGATACCAACTCTTACTCTGAGACTTGTTGTTCCTTCTGCCTCTGATCCTCCTCCCTCAGATATCTGTATAGCTAATTCTCTCAGTGTATTCAGGTCTCTATAAAAATGTCACTTCCCCAAAGGGCACTTCCCAGATTACCCTATCACTCTCAATTACCTTTAATCTGGTTGATTTTCCTTCATACCATTTATCTGACATATTTCTGTTTGTTTATAGTCTGTCACTCCAACTAAATTGTAGACCTCATTGAAGCAGGGATTTTTGTTTGTTTGTTTTATATTTAACTGCTGTGTCCCCAGAATCTAAATCAGTGGCCAGCAGATAGTAAAAACACAATAAATGACTTGAATGAATGAATGTAGAATTTAAATATGCATAACCCATAAAGGATTAGTACCCAGAATTAATAAATGACTCTCACTAATAAAAAATACAGACAAACAGGGGGTGGAACTAACATAGTACCCTAGACAGACACATCATCCCATCCCTCAGCAAAGACCTGAAAAACTAAGTAAAACAGATACAAACATTAATCCTGGAACCCTAAGCATCAAATAAAGGGATAAAGAACTAGAGCAAACACCAGATAAAACAAGAAACTGAAGGAAAACAGAGAATGAGGAGAGATACAGAGTGGAGGTCCCTTGTCAATTAACACAACACAGCATTACCATCTTGGAGCACACTCAACAATGACCCCAGACAGGGAGTATGAGAAGACAACTTCATAGAGCTCCCAACAGAAGACACAGCACCCACCCCATGCACCACCTCCCCTTCCCGCCAGCCCACGCCATGCCACCACAACTACAGCATCCCCAGCTCAGGCCCACTGCTGCACTGGGCCTGCACTGCACCTTTCACCCCCGTCACTCAACCAGTTCATTGCTGAATGGTGGGAAGTAAACTGTAGGGCTCCCTGTCCAACAGCCCCACCAATCTGGTGAGTGGCTCTGAATGCTCCCACACTGCTGACCAAATTCAGGGGGCAGACAACACCTGCCCATTCTGCCCTCAGCAACCTTGACAAACCAGTGGCAATAATAAAGAAAATAATAACTTAATGTCTTGGAGACAGCAGACAATATCAAAACATATTAAAAAAAGAGAACAAGATGGCTCCAGCAAGTGGCCAAAAAAGAATCAGATGACCTTCTGGTAGAAGAAAAGGTAGTTGAACTACTTGATATGACATTCAAAAGACTAATATTTAGGACTCTCCAAGAGATTAGAAAAGAGATCAAGGAAAACACAGACAAAACCAAGGAAAAATCATGGAAAACAGACAAAGCCGACAAAAACTTAGCCAAAATCAAGGAAACACAGACAAAGCAAAAGAAGAATTGAGGAAAATAATACAAGAATAAAACATAAAAATAGATAAGCAATTAGAAATTATACAAAAACAGCAACTAGAAATCCAAATGATAAACAACAAAATTTCAGAAATGGACAACTCAATAGAAGCTTTTAGGAGCAAATATGAAACAATGGAAGACAAAATCAGTGAGACTGAAGACAAATACATGACAGCAATTTGAAGAAGAAGTAAAGAAAAGATTGAAGAAAACCTAAGAATTATGTGGGGCTCAATCAAGAGCAAAAATGTGCACATGATCAGAGTTCGAGAACAGGCAGAAAAAATGGAAAACACAGAGAATATTGTTGAAGATTTGCTGGCAGAAAACTTCCCAAATATGAAAGACAAAAAGCTGGCCATCCAAGAAGTTCAACGAACCTCATATAAAAAAAAAAAAAAAAAGTCACTTACAAAGGGGAAACAATAAGACTAAGCTCTGATTACTTGGCAGAAACTATGCAGGCAAGAAGGCAAGGGGATGACATATATAAAACCCTGAAAGAAAAAAACTGCCAACCAAGAATAATATGTTTGGCAAAACTCTCTCTCAAATACAATGGCAAAACTAGGACATTTCCAGATAAACATAAATTAAGGGAATTCGTAAAAATCAAACCAAACTTACAAGAAATATTAAAAGAAGTCCTTTGGTTACAGAATCAACACCATGAGACAACAACTGGAGTCAAGGACACAGGACAGCATCAGCCAGATAACCAACTTAGGTAAAGAACTCTCAATAATAAAACAAAGCTAAAAGACTTAAAACAGGAAAATAGAGACATCAATCTGTAATGAGAACAACATCAAAACAATTAAAGGGGGAATACACAGTTCAGGTACAGAACTTTCAAAGGAAGAGGAAGTAAAAGTGATATCAAGTAAGAAAAATTTGTTCAAACTTAGGAAGATATGGGTAAATTTCAAGGTAACCACAAGGAAAGTTAACACATCTACCCATTAGAATAAAAAAGAAGAAAAACATAAGGTCTCAGCAAACACAAAATCTATAATAACGAAAGAAAAGAAGAGAAAATTGTCATGTTTAAAGTTGTGTGTCAACTTGGCTGAGTCATGATTCTCAGTGGTTTGACAGTCATATGATGTGATCACTTCCATGATGAGATATGATATAATGTGATCACCTCCATGATAGGATCTGCTGTGAGTAGTCAATCAGTTGAAAGGGAGTTCCCTTGGGCATGTGGCCTGCATTGACTATAAGTGGACATTCTGGCAGGGCTTGTGGGGTTTTATTCACTCTGGAACCTGCAGCTGGCTCCTGTTCATCTGACTTTTGTTTCTAGGGACTTGAGCTAGCAGCTTACCTGTGGTCTTGCCTGCTAATCTTGGGATTTGTTGATCTTTGCAGCCTGTGAGCAAGAGCCCTGCTCCCTGACCTACTGATCTTGGGTTCGTCAGCCTCTGTGGCTATGTGAATCAGGAGACACCTCTGTCCTGACCCATGGACTTGGGACATTCCAGCCTCTACAACCACATAAGCAATTTCCTTTATATAAATCTCTCTATGTATACATTTATACACTTTACTGTTTTCTTCTCAAGAGACCAGCCTAAGACAAAAATCTACAAACAAAAGGATCTCAGCACCAGAAAGTAAGAGGAACAAAGAAAAAGCAGCACAAAAAAAAAAAAAAAGCACACACCAATATGACAGCAATAAACTCATACCTGTCGCTAATCACACTGAGTGTAAATGGCTTAAATGCACCTGTAAAGAGAAAGAGAGTAGCATAATGGATAAAAAAGCATGACCCATCAATATGCTGTCTACAAGAGACATGCCTTAGACAAAAGACATAGCTATATTAAAAATCAAAGGATGGAAAAAATATATCAAGCAAACAGTAATCAAAAAGGCAGGAGTGGTAATACCAATCTCAGACAAAATAGACTTTAAGGCAAAATCAACCATAAAAGACAAGGAAGGGCATTGATTAAAGGGATAATCCACCAAGAAGACATAATCTTAATAAATACCTATGCACCCAATGACAGGGCTCCAAAATACACAAAACAAACTCTAACAGCACTGAAAAGAGAAATAGACAGTTTCACAATAATAGCAGGAGACTAAAACACATCACTCTGAGTAAAGGACAGAACATCTAGAAAGAAACTCAACAGAGATACAGAAGATATAAAGCCCAAAATCAAACAATTGGACCTTACAGACACTGCACCCAACAGGAGCAAGGTATACCCAATGCACATGGAACATTCTCCAGAATAGACCACATCTTAGGCCACAAAGCCACCCTCCATAAAATCCAAAACATCAAAATAATACAAAGGATTCTCTCTGATCACAATGCCATAAAAGTACAAATCATAACAGGAAGAGCAAGGAAAAAAATCAAATACATGGAAACTGAATATCACCTTGCTTAAAAACAACTGGGCAATAGAAGAAATGAAAGAGGGAATAAAAAATTTCTAGAATTAAATGATAATGAAAACACATCATACCAAAACCTATGGGACACAGCAAAAGCAGTGCTCAGAGGTCAACTTATAGCAATAGATGTACACGTCAAAAATGAAAAATGGGCCAAAATCAAAACGTTAGCCCTACAACTAGAAGAAATAGAAAAAGAACATCAAAAGAAGCCCTCAGTCCCCAGAAGAAAGGAAATAATAAAGATTAGAGCAGAAATAAAATAAATAGAGAAGAGAAAAACAATAGAATCAGTAAGACCAAAATTTGGTTCTTTGAAAAGATTAATGAAATCGACAGACTATTGGCCAAATTGACAAAATAAAAACAGGAAAGGACACAAATAACGCCCATAAGAAATGAGACAGAGGACATTACAACAGACCCAACTGAAATAAAAAGGATCATAACAGAATACTATAAAAAATTGTACTCCAACAAATTTGAGAATGTGGAGGAAATGGACAAATTTCTAGAAACGCACCACCTAGCTAAACTAACACAAACTGAGATAGAAAATTTGAACAGACTCATAACAAGATAAGAGACTGAAGAGGTAATTAAAAAAAAAAAAAAAAAAAAAAACTCCCAACACAAAAAAGTTCTGACCTGGGCAGCTTCCCCAGAGAATTCTACCAAACATTCAAGAAGAGTTCACACCAGTACTACTCGAACTATTTCAGAGCATAGAAAAGGAAGGAATACTCCCAAATTCATTTGAAGAAACTAGGATAACCCTGATATCAAAGCAGGCAAAGACACCACAAAAAAGAAAATTACAGATCAATGTGTCTCATGAATATAGATGAAAATTCTCAACAAAATTCTAGCCAGGAGAGTTCAACATCATATTAAAAAAAAAAATCCACCATGACTAAGTGGGATTCATACCAGCTATGCAAGGATGGTTCAACATTAGAAAATCAATCAACATAATCTATCACATAAATAGAACAAAAGAAAAGAATCACATGATCATCTCGACCAACACAGAAAAGGCATTTGACAAAGTTCAACACCCATTTCTGATAAAAACTGTCCATAAAAAAGGAATAGAAAGGAAATTCCTCAACAGAATAAAGGATATCTATACATAACCAACAGCCAACATCATTCTCAACAGACTCAAAGCATTCCCCCTGAGAATGGTAACAAAACAAGGATGCCCTTTATCACCACTTCTACTTAACATTGTGCTAGAAGTGCCAGCTAGAACAATAAGGCAAGAAAAAGAAATAAAGGGCATCCAAATTGGAAAAGAAGAAGTAAAACTCTCCCTATTCACAGATGATATAATCCTACACATAGAGAACCCCAAATATACCACAAGAAAACTACTGGAACTAATAGAAAGATGCAGCAGACTAGCAGGATACAAGATCAACGTAGAAAAACCAGTTGGATTCCTATACACCAACACAGAGTTCTTTGAAAAGGAAATCAGGAAAACAATACAATTTATAATAGCTCCTAAAAAGATAAAATACTTAGGAATAAATCCAACCAGGGACGTAAAAGACCTATACAAAGAACACTATAAAACACTACTGCAAGGAACCAAAAGAGACCTACATAAATGGAAAAAATATACCATGCTCACGAATAGGAAGAATCAATACTGTGAAAATGTCAATTCTACCCAAAGCGATCTACAGATATAAAGCAATCTCGATCCAAATACCAACAACATTCTTTAACGAGATGGAAAAACTAATCAACTTTATGTGGAAAGAAAAGAGGTTCTGGATAAACATAGCATTATTGAAGAAAAAGAACAAAGTAGGAGGCCTCACACTATCTGGTCTGATCTCAGAACCTACTATACAGCCACTGTAGTCAAAACAGCCTGATACTGGTACAATGACAGACACATAGACCAGTGGAACAAAACTGAGAACCCAGCGGGAAATCCATCCACCTATGGTTAGCAGATCTTTGACAAAGGACCAAAGTACATTAAATGCGGAAAAAAACAAAACCAAACCTGTTGCCTTCTTTTTAACAAATGGTGCTGGCAAAACTGGATGTCTACCTGTAAAAAAATGAAACAACCCACACCTCACACCATACACAAAAATTAACTCAAAATGGATCAAAAACCTAAAACTATAAGGATTATGGAAGAAAAAATAGGGACAACACTAGGGGCCCTAATGTTGTTGTTGTTAGGTGCCGTCGAGTTAGTTCTGATTCACAGTGACCCTATGTACAACAGAACAAAACACTGCCCGGTCCTGCACCATCATCACAATCGCTGTTATGTTTGAGCCCAATGTTGTAGCCACTATGTCAGTCTATTTTGTTGAGGGTCTTCCTGTTTTTCACTGACCCTCTACTTTACCAACTATGATGTCTTTCTCCAGGGATTGATCCCTCCTGATAACATGTCCAAAGTATGTGAGATGAAGTCTTGCCATTCTTGCTTCTAAGGAGCAGGCTAGTTGTACTTCTTTCAAGACAGATTTGTACATTCTTTTGGCAGCCCATGGTATATTCAGTATTATTCGCCAACACCAAAATTCAAATGCATCAATTCTTCTTTGGTCTTCCTTATTCATTGTCCAGCTTTTGCATACATAGAGGGGACTGAAAACACCATGGCTTGGGTCAGGCGGTCAGGCGCACCTTAGTCTTCAAGGTGACATCTTTGTTTTTCAACACTTTAAAGAGATCTTTTGCAGCAGATCTGCCCAATGCAATGCGTCTTTTAATTTCTTGACTACTGATTCCATGGGTGTTGACTGTGGATCCAGGTAAAATGAAATCCTTGACAACTTCTATCTTTTCTCCATTTATCATGAGTTGCTTATTGGTCCAATTGTGGGGATTTTTGTTTTCTTTATGTTGAGGTATAATCCATACTGAAGGCTGTGGTCTTTGATCTTCATCAGTAAGGGCTTCAAGTTCTCTTTACTTTCAGCAAGCAACGTTGTGTCATCTGCATAATGCAGATTGTTAATGCATCCTCCTCCAATTTTGATGCCCCGTTCTTCTTCATAGGTTCCAGCTTCTCGGATTATATGCTCCGCATACAGATTGAATAGGTGTGGTAAAAGGCTACAGCCCTGATGCACACCTGTCCTGACTTTAAACCACACAGTATCCCCTTCTTCTGTTCAAACGACTGCCTCTTGATCTATGTACAGGTTCCTCGTAAGCACAATTAAGTATTCTGGAATTCCCATTCTTTGCAATGTTATCCATAATTTGTTATGATCCACACAATCGAATGCCTTAGCATAGTCAATAAAACACAGGTGAACATCTTTCTGGTATTCTCTGCTTTCAGCCAGAATCCATCTGACATCAGTAATGATATCCCTGGTTCCATGCCCTCTTCTGAATCCAGCCTGAATTTCTGGCAGTTCCCTGTCGATATACTGCTGCAGCCACTTTTGAATGATCTTCAGCAAAATTTTTCTTGCATGTGATATTAATGATATTGTTCAATAATTTCCATATTTGGTTGGATAACCTTTCTTGGGAATGGGCATAAATATGGATCTCTTTCAGTCGGTTGGCTAGGTAGCTGTCATTCAAATTTCTTGGCATACACAGGTGAGCACTTCCAGCGCTGCATCCATTTGTTGAAACATCTCAATTGGTATTCTGTCAATTCCTAGAGCCTTGTTTTTTGCCAATGCCTTCAGTGCAGCTTGGACTTCTTCCTTCAGTACCATCAGTTCCTGGTCATATGCTGCCTCCTGAAATGGTTGAACATCGACCAATTCTTTTTGGTATAGTGACTCTGTGTATTCCTTCCATCTCCTTTTGATGCTTCCTGTGTCATTTAGTATTTTCCCCGTAGAATCCTTCACTATTGCAACTTGAGGCTTAAATTTTTTCTTCAGTTTCTTCAGCTTGAGAAATGTCTAGCGCATTCTTCCCTTTTGGTTTTCTACTTCCAGGTCTTTGCACGTGTCATTATAATACTTTGCTTTGTCTTCTGGAGCTGCTCTTTGAAATCTTCTGTTCAGCTCTTTCATTTCTTCCTTTTGCTTTAGCTACTTGATATTCAAGAGCAAGTTTCAGAGTCTCTTCTGACATCCATTTTGGTCTTTTCTTTCTTTCCTCTCTTTTTAATGACCTTTTACTTTTTTTAAAAATTTTTTTTATTATACTTTAGATGAAGGTTTACAGAACAAATAGTTTCTCATTAAACAGTCAGTACACATATTGTTTTATGACATTGGTTAACAACCCCACGACATGT
>NW_004444100.1:5123546-5165249 GCF_000243295.1 Trichechus manatus latirostris | reverse complement strand
ATAGTTTCTCATTAAACAGTCAGTACACATATTGTTTTATGACATTGGTTAACAACCCCACGACATGTCAACACTCTCCCTTCTTGACCTTGAGGACCTTTTCTTTTGGTGAAAAGATACATAGCCAAAGTTATACCATTTTGAAAGTTTTTACACGTACAATTCAGTGACATCGATTACATTATTCCAGTTGTGCTGCTTTCTCACTATCCTTTTCCAAATTATTCCATCACCATTATCTTCAACTCACTGTCCCCTAGACTTCCCATCAAACCTTTTGAGTTGCTGTTGTCAATTTGATGTCACATAGATAATTGTTTTTTTTTTTTTTTTGGTACCTTAGATGAAAGTTTGCAGAACAAATCGTTTCTCATTAAACAGTTAGTACAAGCTTTTACTTTCTTCATGTATGGTGTCCTTACTGTCATTCCACAACTTGTCTGGTCTTCGGTCATTAGAGTTTGATGCGTCAAATCTATTCTTGAGATGATCTCTAAATTCAGGTGGGATATACTCAAGGTTGTACTTTGGCTCTCGTGGACTTGTTCTAATTTGCTCATATGCAAGTTCAAGTTGAAACTGAAGAAAATTAGAACAAGCCCACAAGAGCCAAAGTAAGGGGCCCTAATACATGCCATAAATTCAATACAAAGCATAACTAACAATTCACAAACACCGGAAGATAAACTAGATAGCTGAGATCTTCTAAAAATTAAATATTTATGTTTATCAAAAGACTTCATCAAAAGAGTAAAAAGAGAACTTACAAACTGGGAAAAAAAAATTGGCTATGACATATCCAACAAGGGTCTAATCTCTAAAATCATTAGAATACTTCAACACCTCAATAACAAAAAATCAAATAATCCAATTGAAAGATGAACAAAGGATATGGACAGGCACTTCACCAAAGAAGATACTCAGGCAGCTAACAAACACATGAGGAAATTCTTTCGATCGTTAGCCATTAGAGAAATGCAAATCAAAGCTACAATGAGATACCATCTCACCCGGACATTACTGGCACAAATCAAAAAAACAAAAAACAACAAATGTTGGAGAGGCTTCAAGGAGATCGGAACTCTTATGCACTGCTGCTAGGAATGCAAAATGGCACAACCACTTTGGAAAGTGATATGGCACCTCCTTAAAAATTAGAAATAGAAATACCATACGATCCAGCAATCCCAGTCCTAGGAATATATCCTAGATAGATAAGAGCAGGCACAGGAATAGACGTATGCATACTCATGTTCATTGCAGCACTGTTCACAATAGCAAAAAGATGGAAACAACCTAAGTGCCCATCAACAGATGAATGGATAAGCAAATTATAGTACATACATACAATGGAATACTATGCAAACATAAAGAACAACGATGAATCAGAGAAACATCTCACAACATGGATGAATCTGGAGGGCATTATGCTGAGTGAAATAAGTTAATCACAGAAGGACAAATTTGTATGAGACCACTGTTATAAAACCCAAGAAAAAGTTTGCACACAGAAAACAACAAATTTTGATTGTCATGAAGAGGGGAGAGGAAATCACTAATTAAATAATAAACAAGTGTTCACCTTAGTGAAAGGAATGACAACACAATATAGAGGAAGTCAGCCCAACTTGACCAAGGGAAGATATAGAAGCTTCCTAGACACATCCAAACACCTTGAGGCACCGAGTTACTGGGGCTGAGGGCTGGGGATCATGGCATGGGGGACATCTAGATCAAATGGCATAACATAGTTCATAAAGAAAATGTTCTACATCCTACTTTGGTGAGTAGCGTCTGCGTCTTAAAAGCTTGCGAGCAGCCGTCCAAGATACATCTATTGGTCCCATCTCATCTGGAGCAAAAGATTATGAAGAAGATCAAAGACACAAGGAAAATACTAGTCCAAAGGACTAATGGACCACATGAATCACAGCCTCCACCAGCCTGAGCCCTGAAGAACTAGATGGTGCCAGCTACCACCACCGACTGCTGTGACAGGGATCACAACAGAGGGTCCTGAACAGAGGAGAAGAAAAATGTAGAACAAAATTCAAATTCACAAAAAAAGACTAGACTTACTGGTCTGATGGTGACTGGAGTTACCCTAGAGACTATGGCCACCAGACACCCTGCTAACTTAGAACTGAAGCCACTCCCGAAGTTCACCTTTTAGCCAAAGATTAGATAGGCTTATAAAACAAACAGTAACACATATGGGAAACGTGCTTCTTAGTTCAAGCAAGTAAACAAGACCAAATGGGCAATACCTGCCCAAAAGCAAAGACTAGAAGGCAGGAAGGGAGAGGCAACCTGGACAAATGGACACAGGGAACCCACTGTGTAAAAGGGAAAGGGGGAGAGTGCTGACACATTGCAGGGATTGCAACCAATGTCACATAACCATTTGTGTATATATTTTTTTAATGAGACACTAATTTACGCTGTAAACTTTCACCTAAAACACAGTAAAATAAAAAATATATATATAGACAACCAATCCAACAGGAAAATGGGAAAATAATAGACAAATTCACAGGAGACCCAAATATCCGATAAATGTATGAATATGTTCAAACACATTAGTAATCAAACCAAAATCCCAAACCCCTTGCTGTCGAGTGGATTCTGACTCATAGCGACCCTATAGGACAGAGTAGAACTGCCCCATAGGGTTTCCAAGGAGTGCCTGGTGGGTTTGAACTGCCTACCTGTTGGTTAGCAGCTGTAGCTCTTAACCACTGCACCACCAGGGTTATTATGTGTCATTTCACATCTATTGGATTGATAAAAATTTAAAATCTGACTAAAACAAGATGTGGAGAAAGAATGAGAGTATAAACTGATATAACTATTTGGGGGAGTAAATTGGCAATATCGAGTAAAATTGAGGATATGCCTGCTCTACAGTCCAGAAATTCTACTTCTAAGTATATTTCCTAGTGAATCTCTCTCACATCTGTGAAGAGTCATGTAAAAAATATGTTCACTGCAATATTATTTGTAATAGTGAAAATTTATAAATAATTTGAATGACCACTAAGAAGATAATGGATAAGTAAGCTGTGGAATACTTGGATAGTATTTCATGGCTAGATTTAAAAAAATAATGTTAATTTAAAAAATAATTTTGTAATATTTAATTTAAAAATATTCTTAAACTATCCATGGCTCATTTATTTTTGTACAGTGCTAGAAAATTGAAGTCTTCTTTTTGTGACTGTTTCATCCTTAAATGAATTCTCTTTGCCATCTCACCATCTCCTTCTCTTTTCATTTGCAAAGAAATCATTTTCTTGCTGTTATAATAGGAAGAACAGTACTTGTTTCCCAGCTTGTTACAAGATTGTATCTCCATTTACAAATTTGTCATGGTATATTAAAACATAAATGAGGTAGCTATAATCAATGGCAGTAAAACTCTAAAATACAATTAGACTGCTTCACAATTTGACTGGAAATGACAGATTGTAATTTGGATTACAGTGTATTACAATTAATGCTAAATTGCCAACAGCGAACACATTTAACCCCCCCTTTACATCTGTAATCAGTCAAGCATGAGATAAAGCATATCAGGGAACACAAATCATTACAAAATAAAAAGTACAGGCGCTCGAGGAAGAAATAATACATCTATTTCTGTTAAAGTCAACTTTTGTTTAATGCTTTTGTTTTGGAATTTAAAAGACAATTATTGCGGTAAACCATTTCATCAAATTTACCAAAAGAATCAGTTAAATTGAAGGAAAAAATTCCAATATAGCCTATGAAAACAGCTTTATTCTTTATAAAGAATTAAATTATAACACGTCCTTTACAGAGAGATCTTTTCTGTTATTGAAATGTATTCTTCATAAAGAGAATGTTAACCAAAGCAAGGTACCTGTGATCAAAAGTATATAAGCTTTGATTAACCATACTTATCTGGTAGCAGGTCAAATGTGGCTAAGTTGTTAGCATACCTCAGGTAGTGCCAGTAGCAGATATTTATCCTGAGTCTATATTGAACCACAGAATATTGGAAATTTCCCTTAGGAATAATAATACAGCACTATGAAACTTACATTCTTTTTCCAAGATATTAAGTTTCACTTTATGAATTTGAAATTGCATTCTAAGAACAAAATTTTTCTCTGTATTGGATTGGGCCTGTTATAAAGGTTATCTTTCTACATGCAATTATCCAGAATTGCCCAATATGCAAGCTCAGAAGAAGAATTAAGTTAGCCTCTTTGTAGTGAAAAATGAACAACAGGATACCATTTAACAAGAAGAATTAATCTACAGTGGTTCCACAATCTCCTAATAGAATTCATGCCTCTCTTTCTAATGCACTCTTGGAAAGTAATTTAAGGGTTCAAAGAACTGGTTGATAATTAACCTTTTAGAAAGCTTCAAGGAAGAAGAATGTTTTTTGATTTTTTAGTTGCTATTAGTGTCCTTATAAACTAACCATTAAGTACTCAGTCTTGCTCTTATGTCCCCTCAAGTGCCTGGATCCAATTACTAGAAGTGGCTACAAAAAACCAATAGCAGGCACTGTGTGTGGCCCAGTATTATTAAGGAGGACCTTAAGTAATTGTTGGGGACATTGTGCCTCTCTCACCAGATTTACTTTTGTCTTCTCTTGCAGGCTGCCCTACTTCCTCAAGGATTGTCTATTCTAGTGATTCTCAACCCTGGCTGCATATTCGAGTTGTCCAAATAATTAAAAAAAAAAAAAAATCCTCAGTCCTGACCAATATTTCTGGTATCAACAGCACCTAGCACTGTACATAGTGAGTTACAGGCATCCATTAAATATTGTTGGCTGAATTAAGATAATTGAAGGTATATTGTACCCGAAGTATTAGGTTGAACCATATGAAATTGTCATTTAGATTAGTCTTGATTCTTCTGAAAAGCACTACCCTAGCTTACCTTTCCTTATTTCCCTTACCAAGTCCAATACCCTAGATAAGTTAGTTTGCTTGGTAAAATTTGCCATTTCCCATTTTCTTACCTTTGCATATATCTTCCTCTTAAAATTTATACTTTACCCTCAACTCATGATCCTCTTTCAAAATCCACTGTAAAGCTTATTAAATCAATAATGTCTTTTATAAGGATCAGCACAAAGCTAGTTCCTATGAGGCAGAGATTAAAGATGTCCCAAACGTCCAACTTTTTGAAACTGCCGTACCACTCCATCATGTCTAACATCAACCACTCCTCCACCCTTCAGTACTCTCCCTACCATCTTTGGGTTCCGTAATTCACTGTAACATCTCACAGAACTCACTACCATATCAAGGAAATGGCTAACATGGTTGTGGAGGCTGGCAAGTCCCAAATCCGTCTATCAGGCTTAGGCTTCTCCCAACCCATGTAGATGCAGGGGCTGATGAACGCAAACTGGCAGTTTAGACCACAGGCTGCTGGCTTACAGGGCTGTGGAAGCTGATGAATCAGTTCAGATGGTAGGCCGCTGGCCCATGGGGCTGCAGAGGCCTGTGAATCCCAGAATCGGTAGGTCAGATGGCAGACCTCTGGCTCAAGTCCCAAGAACTGGAGGTTAGATGATCATGAACTGGATGCGGGATCCAGATGCAGAGAGAGAAAGGCCCGCCAGGGCATCCATACCTATACCTTAGATGCAGGCCATACCCCAGGGAAGGGCATAACTTGAGTAAGGGTGGGACTTGACTTACGCCCTCTTGCAAGGCTGTGACCCAAGACACACCCCACACTAATCCTGCCTCATCAATATGTAGAGGTCAGGATCCATAACACATGAAATAGAGGACAACCACACAGTACTGGGAATCATGGCCTAGCCAAATTGACACATAACCCCAACCCTCACAGGTTCTACATACCTTATTTGCATAGTCTCATTCAATCATTGTGTGTAAGTCACAAAGACCATGGCTAGAAGGGCTACATTAAGTAATTCATTACACCACACTTATCTACTCCCTAATGTTCTTAAATGATTAAATTTACTTTTTAAAATTTTTTACTTTGTGCACGCTTGTATTCTATTCTTACTGTTTCTTTGTAAAAATATTCAGTTTTTTAGTATATATCTGTACACCTAGGTTTTCTTTTTAAGTTTTTTTTTTTGGGAGGGGGGAGAGATGGAGAAGATTTATTATAGTGATGACTAGTTAATAGAAGGTTTCCCAGGCAGGCCTGAGGTTGCAGTCATGACTCTCCTCCCCTCTGCAGAGGGATTCCTCATTTAAGCATGGTGGTTTCAATGCTGCCCGAGAATGAGTCTTGCTTTAGATCTAGCTGGGTGGGACAGCACGCTTGGGAAGTAAGGTAGAGAACAATTTCTTTTCTTGTTCTTGTTAATTTTTTTTAATGTGCTTTAGATGAAAGTTTGCAGAGCAAATTAGTTTCTCATTAAACAATTAATACACAAATTGTTTTGTGACATTGGTTGCCAACCTTCTTTTTAAGTTTTAATATTTTTTGAATAGGTAATATATTTGCATGATTCCTACTTCAAAAAATACAAACAGGTATTCAATGAGAAGTTTGCTTCCTATCTCTTTCCCACTCTGACACAATTTCTCTCCTCAGAGGCAACTAATATCAGTTTCTTACATATCCTTCTGGAGATATTTCAGGTCTATAGAAGCAAATATGTACGTATGATTATTCTTTGTTTCTTTTTCAACAACAACAGAAGATTAGGAATAAGACAAGGACATTCACTTATTACAACTTCCATTCAACATTGTACTAGAGGTTATAGACAGTGTAACAAGGCATGAAAAAGAAACAAAACACATCTAAATTAGAAAGAAAGCAGTCACATTATCTTTGTTCACTAATGACATAATCTCTAAGAATAAAATTCTATGTAATCTACAAAAAGCCTGCTAGAGTGAGTTTACCAAGGTTGTAAGAAGCAAGATCAGTATACAAAAATCAATTATACTTCTGTGTAATAGCAATGAACAATCTGAAATTGAAATAAAAAATCAGCATTTACCATAATATTAAAAAAAAAGGAATCTATCTGACAAAGATATGCAAAATTCATACACTAAAAACTACAAAACACTGCTGAAATTAAAGCGCCCCTAAATAAATGGAGAACTATCCTGTCTTCATGGAGACTAGATGTCAACTTTTCCCAAATTCAACTATACATTCAATGCAATCCCTATCAGAATTTTGTAGAAACTAGCAAGTTGATTCAAATGGAAATTCAAAGAACCTAGAAGAGCCAAAGCAATTTTGAAAAAGAATAAAGTTAGAGGACTGTCTTAGTCATATAGTGCTGCTCTAACAGAAATACCACAGGTGGACGGCTTTAACAAACAGAAGTTTATTCTCTCCCAGTCCAGTAGGCTATAAGTCCAAATTC
This sequence comes from Trichechus manatus latirostris, assembly GCF_000243295.1. Lineage (NCBI taxonomy): Eukaryota > Metazoa > Chordata > Mammalia > Sirenia > Trichechidae > Trichechus > Trichechus manatus. The sequence goes on along the minus strand of NW_004444100.1, from coordinate 5,157,886 downwards.
AGGGCATCAGCTCCAGGAGAAGGCTTTCTCTCTCTGTCGGCTCTGGAGGAAGGTCCTTGTGATGCGTCAGTCTTTCCTTGGTCTGGGAGCATCTCAGTGCAGGAACCTCAGGTCCAAAGGACATGCTCTGCTTCCGGCACTGCTTTCTTGGTGGTGTGAGGTTCCCATGTGTCTCTGCTCATTTCTTTTATATCTCAAAAGAGATTGCATTAAGACACTAGACTAACACTATCTGATGTTAAGACATATCATAAAGCTATAGTGATTAAGACAATATGGTATTGGCATCAAGATGGACAAATCAATGGAATAGAATAATGTTCTGAAATAGGCATATATTCTTAGAAAGACTTGTGCACATATGTTCACAGTAGCTATGTTTGTAATAGTTCTAAACTAGAAACCCAAATGTCCATCAACATGTGAACAAACAAAAAGTGGTATAGCCATACAATGGGATATTACTTGACAACAAAAAGGAATGAAGGACCAATATACACAACATGGCTGAATCTTAAAATAATTAGGTGCAGTAAAAGCAGCCAGACTTAAAAGTATATATACTTCATGATTACATTTGTATAACATTCTAGGAAATGCAAAATAATCTAAAGTTAAGAAAGTAGGGATGGAAGGGAAAAAGGGATTACGAAGAGACATGAAAAACTTTTGGAGGCAATGGATATGTCCATTATCTTGACTGTGACAATGGTTTCCTGGGGGTATACATATATCAAAACTTATCAAATTGTACACTTAAAATATGTGCAATTTATTGTATGTCTATTATATTTCAATAAAGCTGTAAATTAAAAAATAAAATAAAAGTAGTGTATACACTCCTCTGCCCCTTGGCTTTTTTTTTTTTTTTCCATTTATTTTTAACTTAATGTCCCTTGTTTCTTTGGAAATACACAAAGAGCTTTCTCATTCTTTTTTTTTTTTTTAATAGCTACCTAGGATTTTAATGTATACATGCATTATGATTGATTTTACTATTCCTCTATGGCTGCCATTTTACAAACAATGCTGCATTGAAAAACCTTGTATGTACTCATTTTCTTTATATGCAGTCATATATACATATATATATAGGATATATTCCTAAAATTGCCAAATCAAAAGGAAATGCACTTACAATTTTGATTGCTATTGCCAAATTGCCCTCTAGGTAAGTCAGTTTTCAATGCAGGAAACAGAAACCATTCTAGATATTTTTAAACAGGAAGGCACTTAGTATAGGGAATTTGGTGCTTACCAAGTCATTGGAATGGCTGAAGGAAAGTTAGAAATCTAGACTGAGCCTCTTAGAATGAATCCCACAGTACACAAAACTGATTGACTAGGGTAATCACTAGGACCATCATGGAGCCATGCTAGAAGCTCAGGACCTCTCATTCCTGAGAAGCTGGAGAAGGAAGACCCCAAGGCTGCAATCTAGAGATTAGAAAGTCAGATTAAAAAGCTTCTGCCATCACCACAGCTTCTATATATCCAGAAAGCTGGAGGATGGACATTTGATCACTGATGCACAGAAACATGTTTCCTATAACCTTGCAACATCCAAGAACTTCAAGATGGCCTACGCCTCACTCTACCTTTCAAACCATGAGGAGAGCACATAATTGGCAAAACCTAATTAGCATTCAGAACCCTAGCTACACACAAAAAAATCTGGGAAATGTATTTATTTTCCAACCTCTCCAACTAGGAGGTTGGATTGGTGGTTGAGTAAATCCAAAATACATAGCATGCTGTCCTTAGAGGTTGTTCCAATTTATACTTCTGCCAGGGAAAAAAATTGTTTCTCTATATTCTTACCTAAACAGTGTTTTATTTTTTAAAAACAATCTTTCTTGATCTAATAGGTTAAAAAAAACTGGATTTTAGTATAATTTTATATTTTACTTAATAGTAAGGGTGAGCATTTTTTATTGTTGTTTAAGTCATTTGTATCCTTTTCTGTGAAAACTGCTTAGAGTTTTACTCTTCTTTTGAATTATTGGACTTTTTCTTATTGAATTCTACTTCTTTAAATCTTAAGCAATCCATGAGATGATTTGCAAATATTTTTTCCAAATTTGTCATTGTTCGTTAGACTTTGCTTATGGTAGTTTTTGCCATGAATAAATATTTTAATTTTTATTTAGTGAAATCAGTTCTTTTTTCATTGTTTCTAGACTATATGAAACTTAGAAAAGCCTTAACGACACTAGTATATTTTCTTATTTATTTTTGGTGAAGCTATATACTGTAGATCATACACCCATTCAATAATTTCTACATGGCAGTTCAATGACATTGTGTCACCATTCTATCTCCCCATATTGCTTCACCACCCCTGACTTAGACTCACTGCCCCATAAATTAAGTATCTATGCTTTAGAGTTGCTGTTGTCAGTTTGATCTGATATAATTCTTTAAAAGAGTACAATGCTCAAGGTGAACATTCTTTACTAATCCAGCTAAACGGTTTAGTTTGAAGATAACTTCTGGGGATAGTTTTGGTTCAAGGTTCAAAAATTTTCTCAAGGCAACAGATTTGGGGGTTTCTACAGTCTCTATGGGTAAAGTAAGTCTGGATTCTATAAGAAATTTGAAATTCTATGTTTTCCCTCCTTTTGATTGTTGTTGTTGTGTGCCATCGAATCGATTCCAACTCATAGCGACCCCACAGGACAGGGTAGAACTGCCCCATAGTGCTTCCAAGGCTGTAATCTTGACAGCAGCAGACTGCCACATCTTTCTCCCACAGAGTGCTGCTGGTGGATTCAACCCGACATTTTAGCCAGCAGCCCAGCACTTACCCACTGCGCCACCAGGACTACACAATTTAAAACCAAAACAAGATATAATTACATACCTACCAGATTGAGCCCTGGTGGCACAGTGGTTAAAGAGCTTGGTTGCTAACCCAATGGCCAGCAGTTCAAACCCACCAGCTGCTTCTTGGAAACCCTATGGGACAGTTCTACTCTGCCCTACAGCGTTGCTGAGTCGGAATCCACTAGACGGCAACAGGGTTTTTATTTATTTTACCAGATTGGCCAAAAATGACTCCAAGTACAGTTTGGAATCACTGACTTGAGTCATGCTAAGGCAGCTGCAGTTTCACCCATCATTACTTTTCCACCATCACTGCTACTGTCCAGAGTGAACAGTGTAAATTACACCTCAGTACTGTAATAGTTAACCTTGATGACCTAATAAGGCCTCAGGAGAGCCCTCGGGGTCATGAACCACACTTTGAGAACTGTTGTCCTAAACCAGAGACGTGTAACAGAACTTTCATAGCAGCATGTTGTTGTTAGGTGCCATCCAGTCGGTTCCAACGCATAGCAACCCGATGTACAACAGAACCAAGAACACTGTCGGGTCCTGAGCCCTCCTCACAATCCTTGCCAAGTTTGAGCCCACTGTACCACTGGGTCCATCCTACTCCCTGAGGGTCTTCCTCTTTTTTGCTGACCCTCTACCAAGCATGATGTCCTTCTTCAGGGACTGGTCCCTGCTGATGATAACAGGTCCAAAGTAAGTGCGAAAAAGTCTCGCCATCCTCACTTCCAAGAAGCATTCTGGCTATACTTCCAAGACAGATTTGTTCATTCTTCTGGCAGTCCATGGTATATTCAATATTTTTCACCAACACCATAATTCAAAGGTATCAATTCTTCAATCCTCCTTTTTTTATCACAATAACCCCAAACTGGAGACAACCAAAAAGTTCATAAAAACTAATGTGACCACACTTTAAAATTCACCCATAATTTCTTCAAGTACTTTTAATGTTTCCATTTTTACATTTCCATTTTTGTAACTGGAATTTAACTTGTTTAATATGAGGTATGAACCCAACTTCATTTTTCCTACAACTACTACCCAGGTGTCCTAACACCTTTTAATGAATAAACCATATTTTCCCCCACTGAGTTGAAGTGTTATCTTTATTCGGTACTAAATTCCCATATCTGGGTCTATTTCTGGTCTTTCTATTCTGATCTAATAACCTCTCTAGTCATATGCCAGTGCTACATGGTTTCAAATACTGTAGTTTTCTATTTTAGTATTTCATAAGGCTAGTCTGCCCTCATGGCTTTTTCAGAAAATTTCTTGTTAGTCTTTTTCATAGAAACTTTGGAATCAGTTTTCTTTTTAAAGTCCTGATACTTTTATTGAGACTGCATTAAACTTACAGATTTACAAAGATTTTGGCATCTGTATGACGTCTTCCTATCCAAGAATCTGATATGCCCTTTCGTGTGTTTGAGCCTTCTTTTCAGGAGAAATATAGTTTTCTTTTTGTGGTTTTGTGTATTTCTCGTTTATTCTTATTTCTCTCCTTTGTTCTTGTAAATGGGGTCTTCATTATATCTTCTGACTGTTGTTTATATAAATGGAGATTTTAGATGTCTGTGACTAACTTTATACTCAGTGCCTTTATTAGTTTTAAGAGACTGTCAGTTGACTATCTTGAGTTTTGCATTATCATCTACAAATACTAATTTTACCTCTTCCTCTCCATTTTTAATGCTTCTAAATTCTCTCACATCTGTTAAACAATTCTCTGCTAGATTTTTAAGTTCCTTGAGGACATAAATTACAATAGTATATTGTGTTAACCTTTCAGAGAACCAGATAAATGCTCTGCAAAGAATGGTTTATGACTAACCCCTATTATGAAAATAGAAACACAAGGTGCCTGCTAAATTTTGAATCTGCCTCATTCATTTATTCATACCATTTTTGTCAGGTTCTACCCAAAATTAAACCAACACTGATTTTCTTCTAAAAGTAGATTAATCAATTCTGTCCCTTCAGAGCATCTAATTCCTTTTCCCCCCATAATAAAATCTCTTAAGGTGTCACATTAGTATTTTATAACAAAATAGGCTGTTAACTTCTAAGTTTTTTCTTGTATTTACATATAGGATTGTAGGCAAAAACTAAAATTTTTAGTCTTCAAGTTTTCTTAAACATTCTTAATGACGGTCATATTATCCATAGCAGTTTTCCTCAAGCTATTTACGACTTCATTTAAAAAATTATACACGTTAGGCATTATATGAGGGAGAAAATGGCCATTAAAGCTTAAAATCAAATAGAACCCAAACCAAACATGCTTACATCTATGAAATGGAAGATTAAATTCTATAAACTATACAAGAAAATCAGTCTCCTTATTTTATGGTTAGAAATCTTAAAATATTTCCAAACAATAACAGATACCTAGATAGGAAGGCTATACCAGTCATGTGTTCATCTTAAAAATACTTCACAAATCAAGTTCCACTTCATAAAGTGAATGTTTCTTTCCCAGGCCCTTTTCAAATATTGTTCCATAATATAAACATGAAGGACAGCAATACTGTGATACAGTGAAATAAGTTGAAAATTTAGGAAAGTAAACTGCCCCACAAAATGGATAGATTTTTCTCAGAGGCCCACAAGACACCATCTCCCAGCCTAAGTCTAAAGCTCTTCTCAAACCTTATGATGTTCTTTTGCTACTTCAATAACCAAATCTTTCTTGTACAAAACTATCATATATTGACTGTGTGCATATGACACTCCAACAACTCTCAAAAAAGGAGGCATACATTTTCAGATGTGTTAATGCTTAAAAGATTACCATTAGCTGATCAAAGGCAGATAATTGAGATTTGGAGGTCTAACCACTGAGTTCATAGAAACACCAGGATGTGACTCTTGGCCACAATACTCAAGTGAAATAAGTGGGATTAGTGTTAATTATTTCTCATTTGGACAAATAGGAAAATGTCCATCTTCCAGGCTAACCAATGGCAGTGAAAACCTGAGACTATGACTCAAAGTTCTTTTATGCTTTGCCTTTTCCCCTGACCATTCTGTTTAATTCTCAGTTGGGGTACCCAATCAGGCACTTGTGGAAGCTCTTTGTAGCATTTCATTGTGTGTACATTAAAATGGCATATAAATTGAGTTAATACAGTAAGTGTAATAATTTGTTTTGAATATCCCATTTAAGTTGAATTATGGCATGTACAATTTCGAATTGCAAAGCAACAGAAAACAGCAAAATTATCTTGAAAAACAAAAATTAAAAACTTTATATCCTTTTTAAAAAACAAATCTCTACCAGAAATTTAAGAATTTTTGGACAGTAAGTCCTCCTACCTAGTTTTCAACGCTTGACCAAAAAATAGTGGATACCTCTAGGTCTCTAGTTCTAGTGTATTCACAAGAGAACAGGCAGACCCCTAATCGGTTTCAAAGAAACAGAGAGCAGAAATGGTAAGGGAATCCAGGGACAGCATTAGTAAAAACTGTGGTACGAGAGATTTGGAATTCTTCACACAAATGTCAGGAAGCTGGAAACGTGTGTAATTTATTGATCATAGAAAAAGACTTTTTTTTTTAGTTGACTCTGAATGAAGTATTAGTTAACCTTAAGTGACTAAAGGTCATAGAACCAATCTTCTCCTCCTCTAATGAGACTCTGAGCTGACTTTAATGTTGGCATAAGTTGTTATTAGGCTAGGGACATCTTCAAACTTATTAAATATGAGTGTGTTTTATTTTCCTTTTAATAGAAGTACTTGGCCTAGGGCTCCTTTTTAATTTTACCACTACTGCAAATACTGGGATTCATTGATAATGTATTTTTGAATGGCTGTTTCTGGGTTCTTAGGTTTTAAAATTCTCAATCACAAATCTCATCAATTTTTATTTCTCTAATTAAATCTGCCCATACTCCTAGGATTCATTATCAATAGAAAAGGACAAAAGTTACTTACCAGATTTACTGGATCTCTCAACCAACACTACAGTCTAAGCTTTAGCTCTCAGTTCTGCACTTAAGGAAATCCCTCAAAATATTTAATATATAATCATATCCCTGTCAAACACTCCACAGATGAGAACTGCTTAAACATGGCAATTACTTTACAAATAATTCTATATCCAGTAAACCATTTTTTAAATTTTTGATTGGAAGAGGCAACAGCACATCTTCAGTCCTAGCAGCACAAGAGAACCAAATGCTGAGGAATAAAAACTGTCAAACGTCAGCCTAATCAAAGCAACATCCTGAAGATTAAAAAAAAAAAAACCCTTTGCCGTGGAGTAGATTCCGACTCACAGCGACCCAACAGGACAGAGCAGAACTGCCCCGTAGGGTTTCCGAGGGGCAGCTGGTAGATTCGAACTGTTGACTTTTTTAGAAGCTTAACTCTTAACCACTGTGCCACTAGGGAAAAGTATTCAGTAAACTGTTGGCCTAGAAAAGCTTCAAGAGGTCCCCAAGACTAATCCATTGACTTTAGGTGACTACTCAACTATCCTTAACATATAAAGCTTTAAAAACCTCCCGAGAAGAATCTACCATTAACAATGCCTTATCTGGTTGTCTCCAATACAGTTCATCCAAAATTATGCCCTTCATAAATACAATTCTTGTGCCACTACCGCTGGCCTTAGAATCTGTTGATGGGGAGGAAATACTTCTGCCAGTTCTTCAGTTAAAGGGCATTTTCAGATTTTAAAAAATCAGTATGGGACTCAGGAAACAGTTTTTGTTATAGTTTTGGGACAAGATAGGCCATTTGTCAGAGACAGCCAAAAGTTCTCAAAGAATCTTGTTCTTGCTATACAGTTTTTTTCTTAACAGGGTCTTACATTTTGAAGAACTGTCATTTGATCATTAAAATTACACCCACTCCTCACTTATTGACATGGTTAGTTTCCAAAGACCAGGCTGTTATGTGAAAATTGGCATTATGCAAAAACAGCAGATGACCACATCAGATCATAAATGGAGGATGATTACATCATTCCACCCTGCCAAACTACATCATTACATAACTGCCACACCACTGAGAATCATGGTCCAGCCAAGCAGCACATAACCTTAACAAGCACAGTCAACGTTATTCACACCTCACATCTTGGCAGAAAATAGTCAGATAATACATTTATTACTATCGTCATAACTGTGAAATGTTGGATAACAAGATTGTCAGTGAGGAGCAGGTGTATTTACATTTTGTAATATTAAGAATGAAGATTAATGGAAGTTACTTCATAATCCTACAAATTAAATTTTTGATTGGAAGAGGCAGCAGCACAGCATTAGTCCTGGCAGAGCAGAGAGCCAAATGTAGAGGAATATAAGAACTGTCAAATGTCAGCCTCATCAAGGCAGTATCAGGAGGGGGCATGCAAGAGGCATATTCCTGGCTCTTCAGCTGATTTTTTAAAATGGATTTCATTGTTTTCTCCTCCAAAAAGGCCAAGAGGGGACCTAGATAATTTAATACTATAATATCAAAAATATCCTTTAAAGACACTGGAAAGAATATTAGAAAATTCAGATATTCATTAAGCTATTTTTTGGGCCCAGATCTTCAATTCCAGGTAGGGAAAAAAAGGACCCATGCTCCCAAATTGCCAAGTGCATTTAGAAATACACAAACAAATTAAAGCAGTATTGGTTTAGAAGAGAAGCATTTGTTTAAAATTGGAAACACTTGAGTATTTTTTTTTTCATTACATATAACACTAAAATTACTTCAATTTAGGAAAATTTTGCTCAAAAATCATTGTGATTAATTTGTCTTCTTGAAAAGGGAAAGGCCACCAAAGTCAGACATAATGTGTAGCATGAATTTTGGTCCACAATCTTTAATATATTACTCTGTCAAAGATGAATAAAAGTAACAGAACAGCAACATACTAGGCTTATTGTCTATTATGAAGTCAAGTAAATACACACGCTCAATGAATCCGAGCTTTTAATTATTAAAATCTAAGTAATGGATTTTGTAATTCAGAAAAGAGTACTTAAGCATCTACTCAGTCGCTGTATCTTTAGATATTAATGTGAAGCTTTTGCTGGGCACCACCAATCTACACCCTTTGCTAGAAGATCTCAGCATCTGAAGTGATCACATATAAGACCTGGAAAAGTCTGGCAGACAAGTCAAATGATAAATTTCAAGTTAAAGGCACAGATCAAATTACCTCTGGAGATAATGTAAGTGGTAATTATAAGGGTAAACTATATTATCTGGAGATCATATAAGATCAATGATCTAGATTCCTGGTAGCATTTATAATATAAAAATTGCAAATTATGTACTAAAAGAAACAAATAGTATTATGATTTCATTTATTTTGTTCAAATGTCCTAAATATTTGGCACAATGCATAGCTTGCCTTATTTAGAAACTACTTGATAAAAGTTATGGATTTTTAAAAGTGTTTTAAAAAAGTTATCAGGTTATAAAGTTTTATATCTGACTTCTATACTATTCCTCACTACTTTCCTTCCCTACTTCCCCAATTTCATCTTTTCTCCCTGCAAATCTAAAAATTAAATATCCTTTCTATTTTAATGCCAAATTAAAAGTACTCCACTAATAATAAGAAGCTAATATTAAACAAAAGATTTCCATTTAGCTATAACAGTCATGGCTTTAGGGTATTCTCAGGAGATACCCCAGAATAAAACAAATTCAAACACTCATATTTCATATAATAATATGCTTTTTTAAGATTACTGCTTACTCAAAAATTATTGTAATATACATTTTTAAAAATAATCTTCCCATATAATCACAAAGCAAAACAAGCAGAATATCCATCATTGATACAGAAACAATGACTGTGTACTTTTAACATAATAATATTCAGGTATTTTTTAATGACTATTTAAACCAATTTTTAATTATATATGTTACACTTAACAGTTGAAAAAAATACTGGCTCTATCTACCTACTACTTTTACTACAAAACATGATAACTTGTGTATTCTTCCTAACAGCACAATTATAAGGATAGAAACACAAAAGATATATACTAGATTGGTGAAGAAAGCATCAGAAAAATTTCTTCAGCCTTGGTTTATTGTCTTTTTATTTTCCTTTGCATATACACTGCAGTTGATTGGTTCCTCTTACATTATCCTTTCACTCTATTCCTGGTTAAAGACCTTTTGGGCATCAGGGCAATGACAGGTATACCATATTATCTACTGATGCTACTGAATTGGCCTAAATTACAGGTAAAAAAAGAATGAAATACTTGAGGTTAACGAAAGATACACAGAAACCGAGGCAGAGTTAAAAAAATATATATATATATATGAAAAGTGGTTGTATTCTACCTATAATTATCAGGAAACTGAAGCAGAGGTTCCTATCTGTACTTTAAACCATTAACACAGGATCAAAAATCAAGTCTGCAGCTCACTAATTATCAGGCTTTATGATTTTATTTTTTGGAATAAAGCTCAGTGTCATCTCTAACTAGTTTTAGACACCATATTTAATTCCAATGGAGAACTTATTTACCATCTGCATCTACAGCAGTTAAGAATGGCAAAGCTTTCTTTACTCCCTCATAAAGAGCCAGGATTGGGGGTGGGGGGGCAAAACCAAAGTTTCCTGTGTCTATACTCATGATTCCCACTGCCTCCCCAACCCTCCACCCCCTCCCCATAAACACTAGCTTCACAGAGAACCAAGAGACTACAGTCATGCGCTGCATAACGTCCATTCGGGCAACATCCAAGCACATGTTATGTCCGTGGTCCCATAAGGTTTTCTTTTTTTAAAGAGAAAGCACCTTTCCTGAGCCCAAACCCCCGGAGTGAAAGACCAGTGGGGCTCCAGGGCGCATCCCAATCCCTGCAGTGTCTCTTCCTCCCCCTAGCTTCATTCACCCACCCAGCAGCCATGTAGCTGTTCACTCCCTGCACAGCTGGCGTGGGTGCCAGCTGGGCCCAGGGGCTTGTGGGCTCCCAGCTCCAGGTGGCTGCACATCGTCAGGATGCGGCTGCATCAACAGGGCAGTGGCAGCCAGGGTGTGCCACTGTCAGCTGCACTCCCAGCACCCACACACCCACTCACCACTCAGTCACTGCCCTGCACCCAGAGGTGCACAAAATCTGGCCAGCAACTGCACACACTGCAAGGCTGGCCACCAGTATCCAGTGAATACACCTGGGGGGTAGCCAGCAGAGAGGGCTGCGGGGCCTGGGCTGCTCCTGCTTCTAAGGGTGGTGAAACAGTGGGCGGGCTGGGAGCATAACCCGGGGACTACCTGTATACAATGTGGTGTTCGCACAGCGTCCAAACTGCATAACATCCTAATTCACAGAACATATTGTAGACGTTAAGCAACGCATGACTGTACAGTCATCCCATAAAAGACAATTTTAACTTATCTCCTGACTCTTTGTACACCCACCTTCGCCAAACACACAGAACAATCAGTGTGTTGTTCGGCAAAGAAAATAAAGACGGTAAAATGAGGGCTCACAGAACACTTACTATTTTTAAGTCAAAATTCTAATATAGCATCAGGGTGTCAATTCATTCAAATTTTAACCTATTTGAGAATGTTCAAGCTATTGTTTAAAAGCATGATAGTACTTTTTCATTAACTTTAACCTCCTTATATCCTCTTAATTGCTCATGCTAACAGCTTTGTTGCATACTACTGCTTCTTATAAGAAGTAAATCCAGGGGCCATTCCACTTTATCTTAGATATAGTATTTACTAGTTTTCCAAGCATGACAGAATGGAAAAATATATGTATTAGAACAATTTATATTAATTTTCACAATCTGTGTTCCTTCTGTGAGCAATGCCTGATTCTATTAAAATTAACAAATTTCAGTTCAGTCCTATGCTTGAAAAAAAAACCAATGAGGGGCTAATTTACAAAGTATACAAGAATGTAATTTTATAATAAATCTTTCCAGTGTTTGCTATAACTGCATTACATGAAATGTTTCCCTTCACAGAAACACAGAAGGATAGCTCTTATAAAATGAAACAAAACTTTCTGTGTTCGTCTCTGGCAAGCAATGAAAAAATACAACTTGCTCACAAAAGGATCTAAAAGTGCTGCCTCAGGAGCATACACTACCGCTAGCATGCTGTATGAATGAGTGTTAGTGAGTGGCTACTATGTGGGAACTCTTCCTCTCTTCTCACACCAGTGAACCCATTTCATATAAAGCCTAAGAGAAAACTAAAGCCATTGCAAATGTGAAACTCAGCATGCTTCACTCAAATACTTCTAAAATAACCATTCTAAAGCAAAATTGGCAGACATCACCTCTTACAAAAAAAAAAACAAAATAAAAAACACAAACCAAAAGGCAAATACTGCTGTTCAGTCATCAGATGGACTTACAAAGGCAAAAAAATGTGACAACAGCAGCAGTTCAAGTAAAAATTTAAACACGCCCACTTTCAAGTTAAGACAAAAGTGAAGGGGAGCTATGATCTTTGTATCAGAGTCAAAAAGCTTAGGCATTATCACCATATGTTAATTCACTTTACAGTCATCAATGAGACTAGCATATATATTTTTGCACCTTGCGCTTGTAAAAGCAGATAAAATATTTAATATGTAATTTACAATGTATTTTACTAGCTCAGCATAAAGGATGTATATAGATTATATCAAAGTAGTAGACAGTTAGGGGCCTGTGCAAACCCTGCAAAAATAGTACTTCAGGTATCTGCTAATTAAAAAAACAAACACAAAAACAGTTTGCTGTTCAGAAGTGATACAATTAAAACTACCACAAAATACAAAGGGCTGCAAAAATGTGTATCATTCCAACAACATATATAAGTTATTAAATAAAAATTTGATTTAAAAGAATATAAATGAAGCCTTTAAGTAGGTCTTTTCTACATGCATATTATTTCTCATTAAAGAAAAAAATATGTAAAAAGGCCATTGGTAATTGCTTTGTTAACATTTGTAGAAAATGCCAATTCTCTGGTCACAAATTCCACTAGGCTTAGCACTTAAGGTCTCTGCAGTGTTATAAACGTAATTTAAAATACTGTTAATTCTATAACTCCATTGGTAAAATAACGTGACTTGGAATATGGCAGTCTTCATGTCGAGGGCAATGATCCACAGTTTGTGCGTGTGTGTGTGTGTGTTTTAATTTCTTATGTGTGAACAGTTATCCAGAAGAACAGCACCCTCCGCCACCACTCTGAGCTTGAGGTTCATCGTCGATAATCTGTACACCTCGCCTTGCAGCCCCTGGTTGACTGGAGCCATTGCCTTTTGCTCTCTCATCCACTTGTGCTGTTTCTATCATCCCTAAGAAAGGGAAAAAGCAGAAATTATTAGGACCACAATCTTCGACTTTTGTTTCTGTAATTTCAGAATAAAACCATGATAGATAGTTCTGACTTTCAACCAATAAGGAAACTAAAATGTAGTAAAGGTTTTGTCAGGTCACTTAATAGCTTTACCTGCGAGTTTTCAAAAAATTAGTATCATGCAGCAAGTGTATTTGTCCAGTGGTATGATCACAGTGACATCAATACAGAAGAAAATTTTTTGCTATGAACAAATGACAATATATAAGAATTATCCTTAAGATTTTCCAAACATACTTAGAAACATGTCTTCTAAGAAGTTAAAATCATTTTAAGTACAAGAGATTTTAAGGTACAGGATTTACTCTTCTACTAAGAATGTAACACTTTCAAGCAATGCCATTTGAAAAGAATGAGTTTGAGAGGAAAAAAAACAAAGCTGGAGGAATCCATCTGATTTTAAAAATTAGTATATAAAGCTATATCAATCAAGACTTTGATATTGGTGAGGGGAGAGACACAGAGATCAATGGAACAGAAAACAGAGTCTAGAAACAGACCCATGTATACAGTCACTTGATTTCTGACATATGTGCAAAGGTTATTTAATGGAGAAAGGATAATCTTTTCAAGAAATAGTATGAAATAAATATGTAAAAAATAAACCACAACCCATACCTCGTTACCATACACAAAAATTAACCAAAAATGAATTAGAGCTAAATGTAATACCTAAAACATAAAATTTATAGAAAAAAACACAGGAAAAAAATCTTTGTGACTCTGGGTTAGGCAAAGATTTCTCGGATTAAGACACAAAAACATAAACCATAGAACAAAAATTGATAAAATGGACTGCACCAAAATTTAAAACTTCTGCTCTTTGAGACACACTGTTCAGAAAAATGAAAATAGAAGACACAGACTGACAAAAAATATTTGTGAAGTACCTATCTGATAAGGAAGTAACTGAAGGAGTCCTTAAAACAGAACAAGGGTTCTGAAATTTGAGTTCAGAGACTGTCTCGAATAATGGTTTTCAAATTAAGGTGTGGAAGGCAATCCACTAAGAAAATATTACAAATTCTATTTCTACTTATTTTTCCTTAATCTTTCAAAATTTCTGTATAAAGTATACTTAATACTTGTATATGGCATATAATTTTTAAATACATATAAAGGGAGTACTCCATTTTTTTTTTTAATGAAAATGTGAGATTTATAAACAATCAAGAATCATGCTACTTAAAGTATGGTCCAAGGACCTGCATCATGACCACCTGGAAGCTTGCTAGAAATGAGACTCCTAAGCCCACACTGGACCTACTAAATCAAAACATGCATTTTAAACAAGACCTCCAAGTGATTTATATGCACACCTTAAAATCTGCAAAGCACCAATGTATAGCAGTGATTCTCAAGATTTAGGATGCATCAGAATCATATGGAGGGTTTGTTAAAACAGATTCTGGGCACCATTCCCAGAAACTCTGATCCAATAGAGGTTTGGGGTAGGGCCGAAGAATTTGCATTTCTAACATGTTCTCAAGCGATGATGGTGCTACTGGTCAAGGACCTCACTTTAAGGATCATTGATCTAGAATTATGAATGACCTTCAGCGATTCATAAAACTCCTGAAAGTTACTTCAAAGTTTGTGTATACGTCCGTTTTTCAGGAGAGGAAAATAGTGTTTCATCAAAGTCTCAAGAGTGTCCAAGGTCCATACATTCAATGACTACAATGTGACAAAGCCATTTTAATCCATTATTCCATAGACTAGAGTTTCCCTAAATATGGTACGCATTCTATTGGTGATATGAGAGGTGACTTTCAGGTTGTATGTAGGAAAAAAAAAGCTTATTTTCATTTCTTTTTAAAAAAATTTTTTTTAATATGGAAAATTTCACACACATATAAAAGTAGAAAGAATAGCATGATGAAAACCCACGTCTATCAACCAGTTTCATCTATGTTGCCGTCGATTGCTGTCAAGTCGGTTCCGACTCATGGTGACTCCCTGTGTGCAGAGCAGAACTGCTCCACAGGGTTTTTCAAGGCTGTGACATCACTTTCGGAAGCAGATCACCAGGCCTGTCTTCCAAGGTGTATCTGGGTGGGTTCAAACCACCAACCTTTTGGCCAGTAGTCAAGCACTTAAACATTTGCACCACCCAGGGACTCTATTAAAAAACAAACAAACTTGTTGCCGTTGAGTCAATTCTGACTTACAGCAACCCTACAGGACAGAGTAGAACTTTCCCATAGGGTTTCCAAGGAGTGGCTGGTGGATTCAAACTGCTGACCATTGGGTTAGCAGCCAAGCTCTTAACCACTGTGCCACCAGGGCTCCATAACTCCATTTATTCCCATTATTATTTTCAAGGAAATCCCAGACATATATAATTTCATTTGTAAATTATTTTGTTTCTCTAAAAGATAAAAAGCTCTTTGTTTAAGCATAATCACACCACCATAATCACACCTAAAAAAATAAACAATAGTTTCTTAAAATCAACAAGTGTTCATAATTCCTAGTTGTTTTATAAATGTTCTTTTTCTCTAGTTTGTCAAATCAGGATCCAGAAAAAGCCCATTCGCTGCAACAGGTTGTTATATTTCTTAAATTTGTCTTTATATATCCCACTTCCATTTTTACTTTCAAAAGTGATGCATTTATTTTAATGCATTTAGTGAGTATCATACATATGATTTCAATGCCATTAATTACTGTTTGAAACATGGCTACAGCAGGTATTTAAGCTTTAAAAAGTGAGTTAATTTAAAGAAAAAATATGAAGTAAATAATAGCACCAAAAAATATGAAAAGTTTTCAATGTGGTCATTAACAGAGGTTGGTAAAACATCACTTTAGGAATACTACCAATATTTTAAAAACACATTAAATCTAAATATACCTACTTTTACAAAGGTCAAGAAAGAGTTCTTCAATTCCTTTGTTCTGTTTGGCTGAAGTATGATAATGTTTTGCTCCCACAGATTCTGCATACCTAAAAAAAAAAGGTAACTTTGGTGACTGGTGTTTAAGTTTTTTCATGTTTTGTCATGACTGCTATTTATACTTTTTACAGTAGCAATGTTTGTGACTTACTATATTAACCCAAGTTCAGAGAAATAAGATTAGTTGTTTAACATATTTCTATAAAATGAACCAAATTTTATGTAAGAGTACAAATCTAACAAGATTTGAAATTTTTATAGATTAATTTGGAGCCCAAATACTTTAGCAATGTTTGTGACTCACTACCTATTTGATCCTGATGGTTTTCTTTTACATCACTCTTGTATTTTTTTACTGAAATAAAACAGCAAAGAATGGAATGTCTTTAAAATAGTGCCAAAAGCCCAGAAATTACCAATGTAAACACGCTTCTCTGAATCCAACAGATCAGTCTACATTAAGAGTTTGAGACTACCTGAATGTTAAAGCATGATGTGCAAAGAGGAAGATCCAAACGTCTACTAGGGAGTGATGGGGGCATAACACTTACGATTCTGCTTCTTGAATGGAAACGTGTCTCTCCTTTTCCAAGTCTATTTTATTACCTAATTTGGGAGGGGGAAAATCAATCTTTAATACTGATTAATTATTTATAAGCAAAAATGAAATTAAGCCAACTCATAATATACAACTGCCATTCTGATCACCTGTAAAAATACAAATCCCCAATCTGATTTCTAAATATCCTATAACTATAAAGTCAATGATGTGTGGGTTGATCATGGCTGTCAAGATAAATGCCTTCTCTTCCTTCAAATGGTTTAATAGTATCTCTCCTGAAGGTGCACCCTCTGTCAGAGGAAACAACTTTTCCAAAGAGAGGAGCACTATTCTTTGATTTAGCGTATATCATGAACTAAGACTTCCTAGGAAACCTAGTGGATAAAGCAATAATTCTTAGCCAAGTGAAAATGGTAAAAAATAACGGCAAGAATTTTCTATAGTCCTCAATCAACTTAAAAACCTGTTGCTGTCGAGCTGATCCTCACTCACAGTGACCTTTTAGGACAGAGAACTGCCCCACAGGGTTTCCAAGGAGAGGCTGGTAAATTCGAACTGTCAACCTTTTGGTTAGCAGCAACAGCTCTTAACCACTGCACTACCAGGGCTCTAGTCAACTTAGAGACAGTCAATAATTAAGGAAGGCTATCTTACCGGTTACTAAAATACATTAGGTTAGCCTCTTGGTTCCTAAGAGTACTCCGGTTTCCTGGCTGATATAAACTGGGTAAAATAAGAATTAAAATGTCTGGATTTTTAAGCACTCCACCACCATGAGGGGAAAAACTGTTTGAAAGACGCTAGAGAATTTAAGATGTGTGTATCATGGACATTCAAAATTACTGAAAATAAGTTTAACTTTCCTTAAACAATGGCACCAAACTGAGATTACTCTAACAAGCCAATAGAACAATGAAGGAGATTTCATGTGCTGTAATAATGTCTCTTTATCTTGCTGCTGGTCACACAGGTGTATTTAGTTCACGAAATAAATTTATAGATTAAAAAAAAGCCAGCAGACAAAAATGAAAGAACTGCAAAATGCAGATTCCTTACTGAATAGGAGACAGAAGTTAAGCTGACTTGGTTAAAAACACAGATTGCTAAAGGTATTGGAAATAACACATAGGAATGGGAAAAATACCCCAAAGAAGGACACTTGAAGCAAATATTTTCATTTTTTTCTATTATGATTTTTAGGGAGGAAAAAGGCAACACTATAAATGAGGTCATTTTTTCTTGGGACCTTACAGAGTCCAGAAGACAATTTCAGATATAGATATTTCCTAAACACTGAAGTAAGCATCCAATAAAAAATGCAATGCCTGGACTGAAAAGTTCAAGCCCAGGGGTTCTGTGTACTGAAGACCTCAAATAATTTAAGCATCTAATTGCTAGCAGCTGCAGGAACTATTTGAAACCCATAGCCTCAGGTTGCAAGAGAGGGAAGTAGACTATATATACTAAAGCTCAGCTGGTACCGACAAACTCAGTAATGAACTCTTCCTTCTTTGAAGAGTTATCTGTCCACCTCTGCAAGAAGTTCCATATTGGTTCTCATGTCCTATTTTTGTCAAAAAAATTTTAATTTGCTAAATATTATAGCCAAGTTCTTTGTTCTGTGCTGCAAAGAATGCAAAGCACACCACCTAGTGGCCAGTGACCCAAGCAACAGAGGCACAAGATTCTTTCACACTAAAGAGATAAAATAAGATTGTCCCTACAGATGGCAAGGAGGCTTTTGTTCAAATTAACTAAAAATGGTTTTGTTTTTTGGTTTTTTTTAAGATTTGTAATACCTCTTGTTCCAAATTCCACTAGAATCACCAATCCCTATTGAAAGAATAAGGATAGGGAAAGCACGCAATCACCTCAGGGCCTCAAATGAACACTTGGGAGAAATTATTCAGACACTGCTTTATTATTTAATTATATTTTAATAAGTTGTTAGATTATTATTAAAACGTATTTTCATAACAACTATTACTTTAAACAAACTAATCTGTCAGTGAATGTCTTTTCAAAACTCAATCTTTTTTAGCTTTCATATCCTTTTAAAAGCAAAGCAGCTAAGAGATTAAGGCTCACACTTGTTTCAATACTAGAGTACAGCTGAGATAGTGCTGGGATGAGAAAAAAGCATGTGTGGCAATTCATTTTGTGAAAATTTATTTTGCAGTTAAGATTTGTGCACTTTTTTATATATATTTCTTACATAAAAAGTTCTAAGGTCACACTGAGTTTGATTTCAGTCTAAATGTGAGAAAAATACTTTATCAAAATTAGTAAAAACATAGCTGCCTTTCTGAAAACAACATTGAGTTACCATCAAAAGTCTTCATGCAACAGTAACATGATTATCTACATGAGATTGTGGTATCCCATTAAACTTGGTAAGTTGTTCCCAAACACCAGTGTATGTAGAGGCTAAATCAGTATTACAGCACAGTGCCTGGCACAAAGGAGCCACTCATAAATATCTGTGGAAGAAAAGGTGGAATGAAAAGAGAAAACTAATCAATTCCTAGTCCCATGCATAGAGGTTCTGATTTAGAATACCTGGGATGAGGCCTGTTGAAAGTTTCCCAGGTTATCCTAAGGATAAGCCAAGTCTGGGAACAAGGGACTAAGTTGGCTCTCAAATTTCTCCCTACTATGAATGCCAACAAAATTCCATGTCACACTTGCCAACAGGAAAAAAAGAGAGAGCTTTTTATATTTCATACTAATAACTAATAAACATTAAATAAAATTAAATGAAGAATATTTGACTATACTTGAGGTAATAAGCTACTAGAGCCAACATTTCTAAACTTTTCTATTATATGAACATAAAGAACATGAAGTTTAAATGAACAATTTATAAACTTATGTAACCCAGCTAATTTTTAATTAATGTTACTCTGTGACCTTGGTCAAGTAACAGGCTTCTTCAACTTTCTCAAGTATATATTAGTCATTTCTCTTTCCCTCTTCTGAGAGATGCTCAGAATTCCAAACAGTCAAATCTTCAGTCATTCATCTACTATGGTCAGCAAGTCCAACACACCAGATAAAGCCAGACAAAACTTACTAATGACTAGCTGAAGTTTTGGCCCCAAATTCCAACGTGCTCTCTTACCCTAGAAATATTCTCACCATCAAGTCTAACACACAGCGTCTAGACTAAAAAGCAGGCCAAATCATCCACCTCCTTGGCCTTTTCACCACAGACTTGTACCCTGATCTGTGACTGTTACGTTTACCAATCTAAGGGCGACAAGACGCAGGAAAAGTAAACTCAAGTTTAAAAAAAAAAATACTCAAGGCTAAAAACAAAATTTTCCCAAGCTGACCATTCTTTTCTTTCATTTCCCCAAATTTGTCTGCTGTCCACTAAAACTACCCTGGTTTCTTCCAAGCCATTGTTATTATATCAGCCATGTAAAAAGGAAGAAAACAGAATATGGTTATACATCATTAAGGCTTAATAACATAAGCATACGGGCAGGGACTGACTCCAATTCAACTCCCATCTCTGAGAGCTGGGTGATATTGGGCAAGTTATTATTTACAAGGGTCAGCTTAGCTTCCTCTACAAAGCCCTCATAGGGTTATGAGGATTACATGAGATAATGTGTAATGAGTAAATAGCATAGCATCTGGTATACTTTTATTGTTGTTAGGTGACACTGAGTCAGTTCCAACTCACAGCGACCCCATGCACAACAAACAAACACTACCTGGTCCTGTGCCATCCTCATGACTATTGCTATGCCTGAGCCCATTGTTGCTGCCACTGTGTCAGCTGATCTTGTTGAGGGTCTGCCTGTTTTTTGCTGACCCTCTACTTTACCAACTATGATGTCCTTCTCTAGGAACTGATCCCTCCTGATAACATGTTCAAAGTCTGTGAGATGTAGTCTCGCCATCCTTGCTTCTATGAAGCATTCTGGTGGTACTCCTTCCAAGACAGATTTGTCTGTTCTTTTGGCAGTCCATGATATACTCAATATCCTTTGTCAACACCACAGTTCAAAGGCATCAATTCTTCTCTGGTCTTCCTTACTCACCGTCCAGCTTTCGCATGTATATGAGGCAACTGACAATACCATGGCTTGGTTCAGGTGCACCTTAGTCCTCAAGGTGACATTTTTGCCTTTCAACACCTTAAAGAGGTATTTTGCAGCCAATCTGCCCAATGCAGTTCATCTTTTGATTTCTTGACTGCTGCTTCCATAGGCACTGACTGTAGATCTAAGTAAAATGAAATCCTTGACAATTTCAATCTTTTCTCCATTTATTATGATGTTGCTTGTTGGTCCATTGTGAGGATTTTTGTTTATGTTGATGTACAATCCATACTGAAGGCTGTGGTCTTTGATCTTCATTAGTAAGTGCTTCAAGTCATTTTCAGCAAGCAAAGTTGTGTCATCTGCATACTGCAGGGTGTTAATGAGTCTTCCTCCAATCCTGCTATCCCATTCTTCTTCATACAGTCCAGCTTCTCAGATTATTTGCTCAGCATACAGACTGAACAGGTATGGTGAAAGGATACAACCCTGATGCACTTTCCCTGACTTTAAACCATGCAGTATCCCCTTGTTCTGTTCCAATGACTGCCTCTTGATTCATGTTCAAATTTCTCATGAGCACAATTAAGCGTTCTGGGATTCCCATTCTCTGCAATATTATCCATAATTTGTTATGATCCACACAGTCTAATGCATTAGTATAGTCAATAAAAAACAAGTAAACATCTTTCTGGTATTCTCTGCTTTCAGCCAGGATCCATTTGACATCAGCAATGATATTCCTGGTTCCACATCGTCTTGTAAATCCGGCTTGAATTTCTGTCAGTTTCCTGTCGAAAAACTGCTGCAGCTCCTTTTGAATGATCTTCAGCAAAATTTTGCTTGCATATGATATTAATGATATTGTTTGATAATTTCCACATTCAGTTGGATCACCTTTCTTGGGAGTAGGCATAAATATGGAATCTCTTCTAGTCAGTTGGCCAGGTAGTTGTCTTTCAAATTTCTTGACATAGACGAGTGAGCACTTCCAGAGCTGCATCCGTTTGTTGAAACATCTCAGTTGGTATTCTGTCAATTCCCAGAGCCTTGTTTTACGCCAAGCCTTAGGTGCGGCTTGAACTTCTTCCATCAGTACCATTGGTTCCTGATCATACGTTACCTCCTGAAATGGATGAACGTCAACCAATTCCTGCACTGTTTAATATTTTCCCCATAGAATCCTTCACTATTGCAACCCGAGGCTTGAATTTTTTCTTCAGTTCTTTCAGCTTGAAGAATGCTGAGCGTGTTCTTCCCCTTTGGTTTTCTATCTCCAGGTCTTTGCACGTGTCATTGTAATACTTTGTCTTCTCGAGCTGCCCTTTAAAATCTGCTGTTCAGCTTCTACTTCATCGTTTTTTCCTTTTACTTTAGCTACCTGACGTTCAAGAGCAAGTTTCAGAGTCTCTTCTGACATCCATTTAGGTCTTTTCTTTCTCTACTGCCTTTTAACGACCCGTTGCTCTCTTCATGCATGATGTCCTCGATGTCATTCCACAACTCATCTGGTCTTGGGTCATTAGTGTTCAACGCGTCAAATCTATTCTTGAGATGGTCTCTAAATTCAGTTGGGATATACTCAATATCGTGCTTTGGCTCTTGTGGACTTGTTCTAATTTTCTTCAGTTTCACCTTGAATTTGCATATGAGTAATTGATGGTCTGATCCACAGTCAGCCTCTGGCCTTGTTCTGACTGAATACCGGTGGCATAGCTTCCAGCATCACAGCAATGCACAAGCCCCCACAGTATGACAAACTGATAGATGCATGGGGAACCAGAGAGAAATTCCAAAAGTTCAAGAATGAGTTCTAGAGTTCCTTTATTCCTCCCATTAAGAATATTTCTCCACCCTAGCATCATGATCTAATTGTATCCTTGGAGTAAAATTTGTCTTTGACTGAAAAATGTGTATAGTTAAACGTATAAAACAAGAACACTGGCTTAAGTCACTGGTTTTAATTTATTTTAAAGTAGTTCCTGCACTGTTTATTTCTAATCAAAATCTTATGTTAAAAAGTAAAGGTCTAGTTGAAGCAATGCTCAAGGACTTGAAGCCTCATGTTTTTACCTTCTCCCTTGCTCTCCAGGGCATCCCTTGAAGTATAGAGTTTGAATCTCCCAGAAAATAACAGTCAAATCCTAAAGTATTCTAAAATATTAAACACCATGCTTTTTCCTTTCTCATATAATGTTAAAATGAAAAGTACTTTTTAATATTTCTTTAGGAAAACATTCAGGAAATAAATGATATGTATATATTTTAAAAATAATTATGCTTACCAACTATACATAAACAGATTTCATTTCCCAACATTTTCCGTAATTCTTTGACCCAGTTTTTTACCTGTGTATACAAAAGAGCAGATATTAAAACAAATCCTGTTATAGCAACTACCATTACAACACCCTAAAACCTAACATTGTCAGAAAATTTCAGAATTGTATCCAGCAGCTATATATTTAGTTATTATAAGGAATAATTCACTGTAGAATCACTACCAGCTTATATTGTAAACCACACACACACACACACACACGAATCTCTCTCTATATATCTATAAATGGATACACACAGAAGCACCTCTAATTAAAAGTTTTCATAAATCTTCCAGAGATCCAAGTAAAAGCAATTTACCAGAGTAACATCTTATCAATTCCAGCCTCTGGAGATACTTGGATAGAGACACTTTGGATTTAGAAATACATGGCTGAAAGCAGTCTTTTGAACCATAATTTGCTGCTAAATAGTAGGTGTAGGAGCTTCCGTGTTAAACAGTTAAAGAAAAAAAAAATGTATATGAGCACCAAAAAAAGAAAAGGGTAGCAAAATAAATTTTCATCATTGAGTGTGTAACAGGGTTTCTCAACTACAACATCATTGTCATTTTGGCTCAGATAATTTCTTTGTTGTGGGGACTGTCCTAGTATGCAATGTACAATGTTTAGCAACGTCCTTGGCCTCTACCCACTAGACACCAGTAGCACCTCTCCAATAGTGACAACCAAAAATGTCTCCAGACATTGTCAAATGTCCCCTAGCAGGCAAAATCACCCCCTAGTTGAGAAGCACTGGTATACGCTATCTCCAGTAACAAACTAATTCCCATTATGGATCAAGCACAGCAGTAGGAAGAGCTGGGAATAAACTGGAATTAGGTAAATCAATCTTTTGACTCATGACTTTAAATACTGTGATTATAAAAAAAATTCCAGGATAAAGAACAAACTTGGACACTTTTCATTTTTGTAACAGAATTTAATTTATATGTAATCAAATTACACAGAATTTACACAACTTCCTAAAAAAAATGCATACGCATCTATAAATACAACACTACATTAGATCTGTGGTAAGCACTTAGTGGGCATCTGGTTCTATGGTACAAATGTAACAGTTCCACACTCCCATGCTCTGCAAGAATGCAGAGGAACTGTCTTTAATAAACCACAAATCCTTATAAAAGGTAATCAATATCACCATTTTATAACAGCAATGAACGAAGTTTTCTAATGTAGCCCCATCTTTTTGTTTCACTCACATTTATATATAAAGTTCTCAGCAAACCATTTAAGTACCATCTTAGTTGATAGTACTGGTATAAATTGTACGTCCTCATTACCTCAAAAGAAATATGCCCAAATCCAGTAATGTTATTACTCTACTCTCCGCACATGTAATACCACAATTTACTAATCTAACCAATTTTTTTAAAATTTGTTATTCATCTCCAATTAGATCCTACCTATTCACTACACCCATATATTTTGTGGTGATTTAAAGATGGCCACAAATTCTTTACCACTCATGAATCTGAGCTAGCCTTGTAACCTGCTCTGACCAAGAGAATGTGGCAGAAGTGATCCTGTGCAGTTCTAGACCTAAGTCTAAGAAGGCCTGGCAGCTTCTGCTTTCACACTCTTGGGATGCAACTGTCATATAAGAAGCTTGGGCTAGAATACAGAATAACGTGAGTACTTGTGGAAAGAATCCCTGGAGAATAAGATACCCATGGATGAGAAGCCACATGGATGAGAACCAGGCCTTCTTAGATGGTCCAGTGACAGCCAAGTTCCCAGTTCACTACAGCTACACGAGCGACCCCATTGAGACCACACGAAGCAGAGAAACTGCCCAGTCAACCCACAGAATAGTGAGAAATAATAAACTGTTGTTTTAAGGCATCAATTTTGGGAGATTTGTTACACAGCAATAAGTAACTTTTCAACCTAAAAGACTCATCCTTCTCTTAATAAAAACTAAAACCATTTCTTTTCATGCATAAAATCAGAAAGGAATTACAAATAGCACCAAACAGCAGCTCCAAAATAGTTTTAAAGAATCATTAGCTCTGCAAGCTACTTGTTTTCATTTTTCTACTCCTTGTACTAAGTTTTTCTCCTCATCAATAATAATCCAAGGGCTAACATATATCTGCTCCACCAGATTCAACTGGAAAAACAAACTAGAAAGGCAATCAATTTCAGCATGAACAAACCTATAACTCAAGGCTAGAAAAGCTTCTGCCTTGGAAATTACCCTCTTTAGTTATACATCCCTGACTTATTTGAAAAGGGCTTTTAGGAGGACAGGTCAGATAAGTAACCCATCCTGACTGTGAGAATTCAGAGATAAGTTTACTGGCAACTCATTTTTGATCTCGAGTAACTTTACAAGTCCTGTACTTGCAGTGTACATCAGAAGAAGGGTGAAAAAACAGAGAAGCTTTAAAATAATATCTAGCCTGTTCCTTTAAAATTTATATTATA
Organism: Trichechus manatus latirostris; assembly: GCF_000243295.1. Classification (NCBI taxonomy): domain Eukaryota; kingdom Metazoa; phylum Chordata; class Mammalia; order Sirenia; family Trichechidae; genus Trichechus; species Trichechus manatus. The sequence continues at coordinate 5,132,423 of NW_004444100.1, read as the reverse complement.
GTCTCCAGGATATTTAAGAAGAAGAAAGGGCTTAAACTTAGTTCAGTTCCTCCCTTTTCCTCTTCACAGTTAAGAGAGCCTGTGCAGCCACACTAAGTCTCCAGGTACCCAGTGGGTGTGTAACAAAGAAATGTTTGTGATTTTTTTTTTAACAGGGAGAAAAAAAAAGTCCCTATATTTTTCTGAAGCTTTATTTCTAAACATGATAATTTCACTTTCCTAATTTCTGAGAAAATGTGCAATAAAGTATTAATAACTCTAATATGAATTTAAAAATATGAGTGTCACCATTTATGTATAAAAACTATATACTTCACTTTTAAAAACAAGATTAATCACATTAGTGAACAAAGGCATGTTAATGGAGACTTGAAAAATCAGTGTTGTTCTTCTGATTAAGTCATCTACCCATAAGTAAACAGAATACCTTCTGAAAAGAATCTTCATCTGTTATGTCATAAACTAAAATAGCTCCATTTGAATCTCTGTAGTAAATTGGACCCAACGCATGAAATCTCTCTTGACCTGCTGTATCCTAAATAAAGCAACAAACACGTATTAGATCAGAAGAAAAAAATATATCTGGTACATTTCAACTATGGTGAACTTATGTCTAATTGGGAAGTAGGGCATGGAGTCACAGATAACCCAAAACACTGTTAAAAGAAACAAAACAAGGTACAGAAAAATTTTAAGAGCCAAATTATAGCCAATATTTAATGCTTTATTATTATACAAACATAATTTCTCCCCTCTCAACCTCCTTCCTCCTCAGCAACCTCCCCAACCCCACTGAAAAACCAGTTCAGATGCCAGAGAAACACAATGACCAGCACTATAAGCCAGCTGCCCATGGAACAGGCCCTGCCTTAAACTTAGATTCCCCGAAGAGGTGGGAGATAAGGAAAGGCAGGCTGTTGGCCCATTCGGTCTACTATCTGAAGTGGAAGCCCTCTGACTTGACCCTTCCCAGATGAAAAGTTACAATACCAATATTCAAATATTAAATTCTTTTCAAGATACAAATTCTAAACCAGATTTTAGAAAAAATGGTTTTTTTACCCCTAATCCCGACCAAAAAAAAAAAAACTTTTGGCTAACTTTCAGTTAACAATAACAGCAACAAAATAAATCCAAAAATTAAAATTCTGATTCTGTGAGCCAATTAGTTATTAGAGAACCAAGAACAGGCAGAAACCTCCACTCATATAGTTGAAAAGATTAACTTACCCATATGGCAAGGTTTACTCTTTTCCCACCAATATTTAACTTCTTTGTTAAGAAAGATGCCTAAGAAAAAAGAAAGATACATCAAACAATATTTCATATAAAATAATGTTTCTGATCTTGACAACTATATGACAGCTATATATGTATGAATCATACCAATGTGAAACTCAAGCTATCTGGGAGAAAAAGTGATCAATAAGCTTTTATTAATGACCAAACATTTTCACTGAAGACAGATTATTGACATTCTTATCTAAGAAAAAGATATTTTAGTTTATGAACTCAAATCATAAAAATACAAAGAAAAAGGTAATTAAGTACTTTTTATTAGTTTTTCCCCTATATATGCAGAGTAAAATTTTTCTTAGAGCATTTAATTTGATGCCACCCTAGCTACTCACTACAGAAAGAAAGAGTCTGATTTCTAAGACATATAAAATATGTTTACTGGTGGTTTATTTAACCATATGAATACCAATATTATTCAAAATGTTTCTGCAATTATTTAATAATTCAATTATTTGATATACACAGTATTTAATAACTGTCCTAGGTACCAATGTCACAGATATGAAAGGACATAGTTCCAGCCTTCAAGGAGCTTAAAGTCTACTGGAGAACTAAAAATGTAAAAAAAAATTCAATACTAAGTGATAAATGATAAAATGAAGAGTCTTGCCAAGTATACTCGAAGGAGAGTGCTAAGAAAGGAAATGCAAAGCCTGGCTGAAACCTTCAAAGAGAAAGGGATGATCTCTCCTTTTGTAGGTTTTTCCTGACAGATGGGTGAAGCCACTGAAGCCTGAAACACATGACCCCACCCCTCCACCCTATAGGGAACTCGAAGTTGGTAAGGTCAATACCAGAGGTGAGATCACAAAAATAAGCAAAGGCTGATTCAAAAAGGTCCTAGAATTCCATGTCTAGTAGTGTAAACTTTAGCTTGTGGGTCTTAATGAACATGTCTCAAAACATTAAACACATACCAAAAAAGTATTACAGTCAGGTATATTTGGCAAATGCTGCATATTGTTCTGTAGCCCCTTTTTAGATTCACACGCACATTAGTACAATGGAAGCTGGTTAATTGCATCTATCCCAGCATTTCCCAAATTCATTTGACCACAGAGCTTCTTTTTTCCTGGAGAAATACCTATTGTATCCTAAGGAATAACTATTAAGAAATAGTACTGTTGACAATGGAGAATACTGAAGGGTTTTAAGCAGCAGAGAAATAGTAATATTTGTATTTCAGAACACAACTCTGGGATAGAAGTGGAGATTGGTCTGGAAAGGACAGGACTAGTCTTGGGAGATAGAAGGCTTCTATAAAATTAGAGAGAAAAACAAAAAAGGCCTGAACTAAGACCATAAAGAAAGAAAAGAGAGAAGAGAATCAAGAATTAATGAAGAGGAAATGTTCTCCGAACCCAGAGAATGAGTTGGCATACTTAAAAAGAAACAGAAAGCAGAGTTCAGAGACATATATAGTTACATTTGGGTGTTATCTATTAGCACAAAAAGGAGCCCTAGTGATGCAATGATTAAATGCTCGGCTGCTAACCCAAAGGTTGGTGGTTCAAACCTACCCAGCAGCTCCACGGGAGAAAAGACCTGGCAATCTGCTCTGTAAAGACTACAGCCTAGAAAACTCTATGGGGACAGTTCTACTCTGTCACACTGGGTCACTACGAGTTGATGGCACCTAACAACAACATTAGCAGAAAATACAGAGAAGGTAAGACAGATAAAAAGTTAGGATACTACGTTACTACTGAAGTAGTAGAAACCTAGATTTCAGAAAGGCCTTTTTGCTATCGGCACACCAAGGAAAATTAGAACTAAGAAAAGGCCACTGGATTGGGTGATTAACTAGAGGCTACATATAGATGAAAATGGCAGAGCTGAGACTAAATCCAGGAATGTCTACTTTCAAGGCCCAAAATATACTACTCAAGATATTTTATTAAATGAAACAAAAACTATATAGAAAAGGGTAAAAAAAAAAAAAATTAATAGCAAAAGAAACAACTTGGAAAATAAGAAGACCAAATATATGTAATGACAATAAATGTGAATAAAGGACTTCTCTCACTCATGTAAGACAGAGGCTAAGGATATGAACTTTGGAGAAGACAGACCTGGAATTGAATCTCAACTTTGCCACTTTCTAGCTGTGTAATTTATTTTACCTCAACCATTTTCATGGTTTCAATATCAATGCTATGCAGAAGAAACTCAAAATCTGAATCCTATCCAAATACTTAATGGATAGGCCAATTTAGATGTCTCTCTTCTTTCAGACGTATTTAAAACCGAACCATCTTCCCTCCAAAACTGGCTTTCCACTCCGATTTCAGTACTTTGATCATATTCTCCAAGTCACTGAGGTTTAAAATCTTAGAATGATTGAGTCTTTTCCTCCCTTGCCATTTCATACCTGCATATTTCCTCTGGGGCTCTACTACCACCAGTCTCATATTATGTCATAATGTAAAAATCTCTGGTCTCGCTTCACACTCTGCTCTGCCCTGCATGCCAGATTATCTTCACAAAGTCTCCCAGATTAAAAAAAGGGAAAAAAAAAATTTATCATAACTCACAGATGGGTTCCCTACTAAGTTTTCATTCTTAAACTATCATTTAACTATCTTTTTAAACTACATCCCTAGTGCTGGCTACTGTTATAATAAACTTTTTGTCATAGAGTTTTGTGGGGATTTCTCAACAGAGGGAAGTGCATTAGAGCTGGTAAAACTCCCGTTTTTCCTTTCTACTATCCCCTCTGAAACTTACCACCATCCTGCTATGAGGTTAACGGATAGTGTTAAGTCTCTCCTAAGGAACCATGAACATACAAAACAATTTTACGGAAAGGGTACTCATCAGTGTAGATGATAACAAAAATAAATGTAAATAACCTAAGTGTCCATAAATAGGGAATTACTGAAAAAGTATACACATATGGCTCATCTACACAGTGAAACACTACACAACCATTTCTATTACTATTGCTAATACTAGCTAACATTTATTGCATGCTTACTTTGTGCCAGGCACTGTGCTAAGCACTTTTACAAAATCATTCACAAGCTTCTCTTTAAGGTGGTAGAAGTTGGAGAGACCTAATCTAAAAAGTCTTAAAACCTTTACATCCAAGGACCTCTACAATTTGGCCACATCTATCTTCCTAAAATAGTTTCCACTATTTTTCTACTTATTCTCCAACTTACATGGTTGATTTCACATTCCCTCTGTCCGTTCATAAAATTCCCCTCTAACTAGGCCCTATTCTTTTTTTCTCTCTGAACCCCACCTACCCAAGTCCAGCTCATGACCTTTTCTTCCTTGAGTATTTAAGTTTTCTTATACTACCCACACAATCCACACTGAATTTCTCTATCCTGAAGAATTTTAGGGAACCTAATCTTGTAATATACAGCACACTGCCTTGTACTCTAAGTCATCTTCTCATGGGTAGAAGTCTTCTGTTCAACTAGATTTCGTATTTTTATATATTTAACACTTTCACAGTGCTTACAATGAACCAGTGTTCTAAGAGCTTATCATTTAATTCTTATAACACCCTGTGAGACAGATATGATTACTCAAATATTACAGACGTGAAAACAGAGACATGGGCAGTTAAGTATGTTGCCCAACATCACAAAGTAATGGAAAGAGATTTGGAATCCAAGCAGTCTGGTTCCAGACATGACTCATAACTACTATACTATGGTACCTTCCAGACTGAGGTCTGAGCTCTTTATTACTTCTTCTCTAGTAGAAGCGCAGAGAGCCATAACGTCCCTGCCCGCAGCAGATAAATATCATTATTGAAGATAAACATGACTACACTATGTGCCTAGGTAGATCAGTGTAGGCATAACTCGATTAATGTAAGAGATGTGCTTCTGTAAGTTTCCTTATACACTAAATTATTTCAACTCAAATACTTCAAACATTAGTAACACATTATCAAAGGATCCCTACTAAATCTTCCCCTCTCCCAATAATGAAAAACTTAAGCCCAATGCTATGGACAGATTCCTTCTGTGATATAAATCATTTCATTTTATATATATCTTAAGTTATAAATATTATCTTAAAGAACACTTTCTGTTTAAGAAATATAACTATATGTGAAAATAAAACTGAGAGACTTTACTTACTATCAAGATAGCAGTAAAGAGTCAAATGGCTGAAATTTATCTCTTCTTTAATCACCCTTATGAGGCATACTTAATTTAACCAGACTACTGAGATATCATTTGTATTTATAATACTTACTCTTTCTCAGTGGTTATGTGGCAGTAGGATGGCGGGTGGGAGGGTGATTATGGACTTCTTTCAGAATCTGATGAAAGCTATGAACCCCTTCACTCCAAAGAAAACTGATCATATGCATATACCAAAAACAATCTCCACACACTTTCAAGAAATTAAAAAATCCCTGGCGTCCCTGTGAAAAACTCCCCATCTAGAAAGGGGAGGGGGAAAATGGCATTAAACCCTATCAGTGCAAAAGGTTCTAGGAACACAGGAAGCAAAAAACAGTACACATTATGTGTCGAGAACTGTGCTTGGGGCTTTCTCATTTGATCTTTACAACAACTCCAGGAAGTGGGTAATTAGCCTCATTTGACAGTTGTGAACCTGAGACTTAAAGAAATACAGTGACTCACCCAAGGTCAGACAGCTCAGTCAGTGCAGTGGGTGGAAGCCTGTCTGACTCCACAGTGCTTTTCCCACTGCCACCTCTTCTAGAACACACTCACGCATTTCTTAACCTGGGACTCTTCCACTTAGATGCTAAGAGTTCCTGGACACCAACTTAACTCCCAAAACATTCTCAAAGGAACAAGGATCAAGGTAATGGTACATTTCCCACCCTACTGGTATAAACTCTGAGATACAGCATCATTACCTCTTCTGACCCCAATGATTTCATCTTCCAAACTTGAAAATTAAAAAAAAAAAAAAAAACTCATTGGCTCAGGCTGTCATCTGTCGTTTGCACTTGATACTTATTTACCAAACATCTTATCTGAAATCATCCTGGATGACTTAAAAAAAAAATAAGACAAATAATAGGAACAAATTATCTCTGCCAAATAAAGTCTTTTAAATCAATTTTTTGGTTCTTTGTTAGCAGTATCACATGCTGTGTTTGTCAACTACTGACAAAGCAAAGTATCTAAAGCAGCATTATATAACTATAAGGAATTTGTTGAAAACAACACAGGAACTGAACTGTGGACAATTCAAATACTTCTCTGTCTTTATCTAACATCTACTAAGTTCAACAGACTTTCATTAATAGGTAGGAGTGGATGTGAGCATGTATATAATAGTTAAAATATTTTTGCTAGAGTCACTAAAACGCGTTCAGGCTTAAGTATTTAAAGTATCTATCACCACTTCTAGACTTAAAGACATGAGAGGATTCAGGCAGACAATTTATAAAATTAGTCCTCTGTAGCACAGCAATAAAAATTAGCTACTAGAAAACTAAGCTGGTGCTCCAGTACTTCTACATTTCTTAACCTTAGGTAATAAAAAAGAGGGCTAATAATCAGTTTAGAATCAAGTAAAAACTTTCAAAAGGACAGCCAAAATCATTGCTAAGGAGTAGCTTAGAGTCCCTGAGCAGTGCAAACGGTTCATGCACTTGGGTGCTAACCAAAAGGTTGAAAGTTTAAATGCAACCAGAGATGCCTTGGAACAAAGGCTTGACTAACAATTTACTTCCAAAAAATCAGCCATTGAAAACCTCATGGAGCACAGTTCTATACTGACACACATGGGGTCTCCATGAGTAGGAATCAACTTGACAGCAACTGGTATGGTATGGTAAGGAGTAGCTGAAAGCACAAAGCAGAAAATGGCAGTCAGATATGGAATACTAATATATTACAGATTCATAGCCACAATTCAGAAAAATTGTCTTGAAAATCACCCAGCCCTCTACAGTCCACATATATCTAGTAAAACACTAAGGGAAGAAAAAGACCTCACCTATTCTATTTTATAAAGATATTATAATGAATTGCCTGAATCAACACTGATGTGGCTTTCAGAGCTACTTAGAAGGTATTTCAGATATTTAAAATATTAATTTTACAAACAAGGAAACCAAGATTTCTAGGCCAGAGACTATGATGCAAACTGTAAAACCAACTCCTAGAACTTGAATGCCAGATTCTCCCCAAGAAGATTTAAAAAAAAAAAAAAAAGGGCAGTAGACTTAGCTTAAGAAAAAATGGTACACCACTACGTCGGTGACCTCAGAAATTTAAGTGTCAGGTTCCTCATCTGCCGAACTGTCAGGATACTACCTACTCAGGTAACCTTACAGCACTGCTTTACTAGTTAAATGACAGGCACCCATCCTAGACCTTCAGGAGGCAGATAGGTAGAATTCCACTAACAGAACTCTAAAAGGGAAGATGACTGTAGGTTTTCTGGTTATGAACAATGTTACTTTTTACAAAGAGTAGTCAAAAGGTATAGAGGGCACTTAAACTAAATTTGAACGCATAATCTCAATACGTCAGTCAGTAAGGAAAAAATGGGGTAAAGGAAGTAAGTGATCATACAGCGGCAGACATAAAGAGGACACACAAAAGACAGGAGGTGTTTACAACCAAAATGGCACAGTCATTTAACAATAAAGGCAGGACAGCTAACTGATGGCTAATGTAATGTCAGAATAAATTATGAGTAACAAGAGCTACCTCCCTCCAAGTAATGTTTTGAAACAAAAAGATTAAAGGAGTCCAGTGCTCCTATTAAACTGTTAGCCTTCACAAAAAGCCCCCTGAAGGCAAGAGAAAGACTTTGCTCATCTTTATACCCCCCAGCTAGCACGTTTGATATATAACAGGTTTGATATGTTTCTTAAATTTAATTGCTTAGGTTCAGCAGTATTGCCTTAATAAACATCAAAGAAAAGCAGTAACTCCCTCACTCCAATAGTCTTTCTTATCTGTCAAGTTTATCAAAGCCTCAAATTGGGAGGAAAACAAACAAGAGGGCTTGGATGCTCTGAGTTCAGGTTTCCTGGGCCAGGTAAAGGATACTGAGTTCCCACAGAGCTTACCTACAAGATTACTCCAAAACTTTAACTAACCTAAGAGGAACTCTGGGAAAAGGAAGCAGTACTGAAACACCAAACCATGGCAAATGCCACCAATTTTTAAATGTAGCAATCTCTTGGAGACAACAATAGGTTCTCAAAATAAATCACTTGAAATTAATCTCATGACCTTTTTGGACTGAGTTACCATGAAGCAAAATTAAGCACCAAATATTCAGTCAACAGCAAACATTTCTTAAACATACATATGCCAGGTACTGTGTGAGGCACTTTGTATACGATGGGTCTCTATTCAACCTACACAAAAGTTCTATAAGAGAGGTTGCTGTTGATGTTGTTCGGTGCTGCTGAGTCGCTTCCGACTCATAGCGACCCTATATACAACAGAACGAAACAATGTCCTATCTTGCGCCATTCTCACAATTTTTGTATGCTTGAGACCATTGCTGCAGTCACTGTGTCAATCCATCTCATTGAGGGTCTTCCTCTTTTTCACTGACCCTCTACCAAGCATGATGTCCTTCTCCAGAGACTGGTCCCTCCTGATA
>NW_004444100.1:5110835-5123446 GCF_000243295.1 Trichechus manatus latirostris | reverse complement strand
TGGTTGTACTTCTTCCAAGACAGATTTGTTCATTCTTCTGGCAGTCCATGGTATATTCAATATTCTTCGCCAACACCATAATTCAAAGGTATCAATTCTTCTTCAGTCTCCTTTATTCACTGGAGGTAGTCCCATCTTATAGATAAGAATCCAATTTACTACATTAAAATAACGTGCCAAGATCATAATGTCTATGAAGTGGGAGTCAGAATTTAAACCAAAGTTTAACTTCAAAGTTCTTTCTCTTTCCACAACACATATGGCCTCTTCATAGATCTGGGTACTTAGTAAACATAACAAGCATTACCTTGTCTGCTGCAAGCATTTGACAAAACATCTCATGATATCCCCTGTGGGCAAGACTGATGTGGCTAAGGCAAAAAAAGCCAGGACATTTGTAATGCTGGAATAACTGCTTTCATTAAAGGATTTGTGTCCAGTAGGCAGTGGCTCACAGCAGTCAGTTTTAAATGCTTTTCTGCTTCCCTATTAACAACTGTGTTTCTCACTCCAGCGGATGGGCTGCAGCCCATGTATAGTCTGAAAAAGTCCCATTCTAAGATTCTGCACTCCTAAGGATTAACGCACCTCTAGTCAAGCATCAGGAGCCCTGGTGGCGCAGTGGTTAAAGCATTTGGCTGCTAACCAAAAGGTCCATGGTTCAAACTGACCAGCTGCTCCATGGGAGAAAGATGTAGCAGTCTGCTTCAGTAAAGATTTAAAGCTCTGGAAACCCTATATGGGGCAGTTCTACTCTGTCCTATAGGGTTGCTATGAGCTGGAATTGACTTGACAGCAGTCGGTTTGGTTTGGTCATGCATCACTGGACTATAGTGAGAGTTGCTGCAGAGTTCTGTACTTGGCCCTCTCTCTCCCCTTTCTTTTAACGTCTTTGTTAATAACCTGATGAGAACACTGAAGGCATTTTTATCAAATTTCTAGGTGACAAAGTTAAAATTGGTAGGTAATCCAGACAGTAGAGATCATGTCTTACTCCTCTTTGCACGTCCAGAACCCAATCCAGTGCCTGACTCAAAGGAGCACAATCAATGTTTCTTGAATTGTAGAATCAAGATTTAAAAGGACATTAACAGGTCTAACTGTTGGAGCAAATTTAGAAAGATCAAGTCAAAAAACATTAGGGATAAAAAGAAAAAAATTCGGGATAAAAAAAAACTTTAATATCACAGAATTTGAGGGATGTAATCTTTTTTTAAGAAATTAAGGCTAAGACATTTTAATTGACAGCAAGCCCAGTATTAATTGATGTGACAGCTGTCCCAAAAGCTCACAGAATCTTTTCTAACTTCATCATAAGAAAAGGATTCTCAACAGAGATGATAGCCTACACTTCCCTGTTCTGTTCAAACCACACCTGGAATCATTTCAGTGCATCAGTACAATCAGCTGCGCGCATCAAACTTAAAGGAAAGAAAAATGATTAAATGGTGTCTAGAAAAAAGAGATCAAAATGATGAAAGCTTTTAAAATAATGTTATAAGAGATTCAGTTAAAGGAACCAGAGCTGTTTACCCAAGAAAAGACAAGTGGATGTTGACAGCTATCTTCAACTATCAGAAGAGATGTCATGTGAGAACAAGGCAAGGCAGAACTAGTACTAGAAACTACAGAGAAACAGATTTTGGCTTTACATGTGGAAAAAACTTATTCGAAATTAGGCCTGTCTAAAAATGAAATGGGCCGTCTCAGGATATAGTGAGTTTTCCACTTTCTGTATCAGTTCATCTCACTCCAAGATGTTCAAACAAAAGTGGACAATCACTTGACTGGAATATTAAATAAAAGACTGAAGTAGTGAACCATAAACTACCTCAGGTTCCTGCCAGTCCTAAGATTCTCTGAAATACAAATGCTGAGAGTGTACTTTACAAAACAGTGTATTGTACAAATATGGGTAGTTTTGTTGACAAGACTATATCTTCTGATACAAGAAATACAAACAGATCTCCCTTCCATTTGGAAATTAAAAACACACAAGGTTGACTTATTAGTCAAATTTCTCTGGGGGAAAAAAAAAGATTAGGAAAAACGAGATGAACTAATATTGAAGAGAAAGAATTTAGATATAGTACTGTTTCCATACACTGGTGTGCTATTCTGTAATATAAGCCAGACACTGTGATGAGTTACATGAATATCAAAATTAGGACTGCTTGCTGTTGATTTGGAAACTCTGGTGGCATAGTGGTTAAGAGCTAAGGCCACTAACCAAGAGGTCGGCAGTTTGAATCCACCAGGTGCTTCTTAGAAACCCTATAGGGCAGTTCTACTCTGTCCTATAGGGTCGCTATGAGTTGGAATCGACTCGAAGGCCACAGGCTTGCTTTTCATACTGGTGATCTACCGTAACTTTACCCTCTCCAGGAGAATGCAGTGGCTTCTCTCAAATGTTTAAAATCCTTTAGTGTGCTTTTAGCTTCCATGATGTTTTAGAAAGTTACGATAATGAAAGCTTAATTTTTAGGTTGAAGGGCTAAATTATCATTTAAAAATTTTTTAACTAAATTATAATGGTTTTCTATCTTAAATCTGTAGCACAAAAAAAAAAAAGCTAAATGGATTGTTTACCAGTATCCAGAGACTGTGAATCAATTGTTCAATATCTAAAATCATACCTGGGTTCAAAACTAGGCTTGGACCACATAAAGCACAATGACTTGTGGCATTATCACTGCCAGCAAATTACTCAATTTAACCAAGTCTGTTTCCTCATCTGTAAAATGGGGCTAATAAAACTATCCACCTCATAGGCTGTTGTATGAAGTACTTAGTACAATAAGAACTCACTAAATGTTAGCTATAATTACTTTACCTAAATAAATTTGTAAACATCCAAATGATCATAGGTATTTATCCTACAAATTTCCTGATCCAAAACATAGGCTCTCACTAGTGACATTCAACAATGACTAAAACCCACTGCCATCGGATCGATTCTGACTCATAGTGATCCCACAGGGTATATAGGAGGCTGTAAATCTCTGCGGAAGCAGACTGCCACATCTTTTTCCCCCGAGGAGCTGCCGGTAGTTTCAAACCGCCAACCTTTCGGTCAGCAGTTGATCACTTTAACCACTGTGCCACCAGGGCTCCTTAAATTTGTAAACATCCAAATGATCACAGGTATTTATCCTACAAATTTCCTTGATCCAAAACACAAGGCTTTCACTAGTGGCATTCAACAATGACTATAAACTATTAAAATTTTATACATGCTCTTTTACAAGCATTTAATAAAAACATGCAGTTTCCTGACATATACCTTTGAGATATTATGCTTTACACAGGAGTAAAAATAGAACATGGAATCAGAATCCGAACATCTTTGTAAATTCTAGACTCAGTAGTTTAATAATAGCACCAAACATCAAATGTCACAACAATTAGGGGATCGGCTATTCTGTTAAACAGCGTCCATGTTCTTGCACACTACACAGTCACTAATTAAGATCTATTGTACATGTGGAGTAGTAACAACAGAGAACTTACACTGGGCCAGGTCCTAAGTGCTTTCGTATATATCTGTCCTGACAACTGTCCTATCAGCTAGGTACTATTATTATCCCCATTTTAACAAAGAAACTCAAGCACAGAGTGGTTAAGTAACTTGCCCAAGGTCAAACAGCTAGTTAAATGATGGAGGTGAGATATGAGCCTACACAGTCCGGCTTAAATGTCCAATAGACTTTACTACCTCTGACTAAATTGACCAAGTTGGAATACTAGGATTTTTCTTCTAACACGTGTGAACTGACTGCGGGGGGAGGGGGGGAATCAAATGCCTGCCTTCACTCCCAATTAACGATTGCATTTTAACACTTTTCTAACTGTAATGTAACTGCAAAAGAAAGCCGGCCCTATATTACAGGTAAAGGAAATAAATAGCATCAGCAACTAAGCTTTATTTTGGGAACCAATTGTTGGCAAGTATTTACATGACGTTTCCATGTGGGTCGACCCACCTCGCAGAATATGAGTGACCCACAAGTCAGATCCGCGCAGGCAGCTATGAAATTAACTGCGTAATCCACACGAGCAAGCGGTCATTTCAAAAACCCTCCAGAGACGAATCTTTGCCAATCAGAACGTTACTCGAAGACAGGACAAAATGGAACTTGCATGAACACTTAGTCATCAGGAAGAGCTTAAGTTACAAATCACCTAGTTCGCAAAATCAAATCCGCGGATAAATTCCTAATTCCGAAAGAAAGAAAAAGGGCTGACACTCGGTGACTTAAGGGTGAAGGCACCTAAGGCCCAAGCGGAAGCGCATCAAAGGGGAAAAACCAGCCCATCGGTGGGGACTCCACGACGTGCGCAATCACCACGGGGGACACTGGGGACTTTTCAGGGCCCTTCCACTCTCCTCCCAATAGCCTGTCCTCACGCCTACAAGCTGCCCTGACCCTGCGCGGCCCCAAGGCGAGTACAGGAAAGGCAATCCGAAGGCGGCAATGACAGGCCTGAGATTTGCGAGCCCAGCTCTAGGGATGCCAGGGCAGCAAAGCCCTCACAGCCCGGAAACACGGAACCGCCAAGGCGCCACGTCCAGCTCCCCGGGACCACGGGCCGCCCTCCCGGGCTCCGCACCTGCAGAGTGGTGATGTGCTTGTCGTTGAACTTGTTCTCGCAGTACCGCAACACCAGCGACGTCTTCCCCACGCAGCCTTCCCCCAGCAGCACCACCTTGAACGAGTAGGCTCGACCAGCCGCCGCCCCGCCGCCGCCAGGCGCAGCCATCCCGTCGCTTCCCCGCCGCACGAGCCCTAGAGCCGCGCCGAGCTGCCCACAACCTCGGCAGAACCTTCACAGCAGAAGCCGGCGCAGCCCACTCCGCACCGGACCTGCAGACCCCAGGCGCCGTCTCCGCTCCTTCCTCAGAGCGAGGCTGGAAGAGCTGAGGGCAAGTCTGAGAACGAAGAACCCCAGTCACTACGTTAGGAACCGGAGGAAAGGCGAAGAGCGTTCCCTCTCCGCCTCCCTCTAATGGCGTCTCCTTCCTCCTACGTCACACTTCGGGTCACGTGGCCGCCGCGGCCGAGGGCGGCTCCTGGGACCCGAGCCAAAAAAACGTGCCTTGACATGGGCGGGGCTTCTGGGGCCACTTCCGGAGGAGGGGTTCAATGTTGAATCTAGTGCCTACGAACAGTCGTCCCCACCTTCCAGCACTACCCTGCAGTGGTAAGATCCTATGGGAATAAGGAATCAGTCATTTGAGGCAAGCCCAGCTCAGGTCGAATGTTGAAATGCAGAACCACATCGTTCTCGCCCTGGGAATATTCACAAAGCTAATAACCTCTCACACCAGGGGTCACTGTAAGCCAAATCTGCCAAGATGCCCTTCGATCTCTTTGTAGGACCCCAAATCATAGTTATTGAATTTCTTTCGGTTCCCCAGACAGCCAGGTTTCCTACTCATTTTCCAGGTCTCAGCCTAAACCCGAAAGGCTTCCCTGACCACCCAATCCCATCCCCTTCCCTCCTTCCCCGCTCCCCACTTAGGTTTTTCATAACACCAGTACTTTCCCTGACTACCGGTCCCATTCCCGTCCCTCCTGCCCCCCACTAAGGTATTTCATAACACCAATACTTGCCTTACCAGCGTTTACCACACTTCATGGAAATTACTTTGCTATTTCTCCTCATTTTGTTTAGGTTTGTTAAGGGCAAGGGTTGTGTCTGACTTGCTCACCTCTGAATTCCCAGCCCCCAGGGCCAGAGACATAATAAACCAAATCAAACCAGTGGCCATCGAGTCAATTCCGACTCAAGGAGTCACCATGTGGCACATTAAAAAAAAAAAAAAAAACAGAAAATCGTTGCTGTCCATTGATTCCGACTCCTAGCGACCCTATAAGACAGAGTAGAACTGCCTCGTGGATTCGAACTGCTGACCTTTGGTTAGCAGCTGAGCTCTTAACCACTGTGCCACCAGGGCTCCATGGCACATAATACCAAAACAAACTGTTGCCATTGAGTTGATTCTGAGTCATAGCTACCCTATATAGGTCAGAATAGAACTGCCCCATAGAGTTTCCAAGGAGTGCCTGGTGGATTCGAACTGCCGACCTCTTGGTTAGTGGCCTTAGCTCTTAACCACTATGCCACCAGCGTTTTAGGCACTCTATAAATATTTGTGAATGAGTGAATAAATGATACATCTTAAACCAGGATGCCCTGGCTCACTAGTTTTTCTGTCTTCTGTGAAGCTTCACATTTTCCATAGTGACTCCACCTTGATGGAAGACTTGATTACTGCTTATATTTACTAATCTGCCTCCCATTTCTTTCATGAAATCTACTCTTTCGAGAAACCATATTGGTGTTCCTCAAACTTTACCACTAGAAAGCTGATGTCAGTTGGGCAAACATATTCTCTTTCATCAGACCACTTTTACACTTCAAACTTTAAAAAAAAAAAAAAAAAAACCAGTCTATTCTTCCATTCACAAATATTTGTGCCCGTCATACGCTAGGTACTATGCTGACAAATGGTTGGAGGTTCAAGTCCACCCAGAGGCACCTCAGAAGAAAGACCTGACTATCAGCTTCTGAAAAATCAGCCACTGAAAACCCTATGGAGCATAGCTCTACTCTGACATACATGGGATTGTTATGAGTCAGAGTCCACTAGATGGCAACTGGTTTTGGAGTCCCTGGGTGGTACAAATGGTTAACATGCTTGGCTGCTAACCGAAAGGTTGGAGACTTGAGTTCACCCAGAAGTGCCTCAGAAGAAAGGCCTGGTGATCTATTTCTGAAAAATCAGCTGTTAAAAACCCTATGGAGTCACAATAGCCAAAAGGTGGTTAACAACCTAAATACCAATCAACAAATGAATGGATAAACAATATGTGTTATATACATACAATGAGATACTATTCAGCCAGTAGGAGAAATGAAGTGTTGATACGTGCCACAATATGGATGGAGCTTGAAGCCATTATGCTGAGTGAAATAAGTCAACTACAAAAGGACAAGTATTGTATGACCTTACTTATATAAAAAGACAGAAAAGGCAAACGTATAGAGACCAAAGTTTATTAGTGGTTACCAGGGGAGAGAAGGAAGGGGAAAGGGGAGGAGGGGTTATTGCTCATGGAGTACCAATTTTCGGTTTATGGTGACAGAAAAATCGCATTGATTAAGGGTAGGGTTGCAGAGCTGATTATTGTAAATGCCGTCAATAAATTGTATACATGTAAAAAATTCAATTGGTGAAAGTTGTGTGATAGATATATTTACAACAATGACAAAAAAAAGTAGCTGCTGAAGCTCATTATGTACAATCAAACACCTCATGAGGGTTGGTTCCTTGCTTTGGAAGTTTAGGGTCATAGTTTCATGGAACATTCCAGTTAATAGGCCTAATAACGTGTTTAGCGCTTCTCTTCTACCTCCTAGGTCATTGTGTAGTGCCTGGGGTCTTAAAAGCTTGCAAGTGACCATACAAGTCACAACAATTGGTCTCTATTCACCTGGAGCAACAGAGGAAGAAGAGTCAGGAATAGGAGGAGGAAATAGAATGTGTGGCTAATTGCCTCCATAAAAAAACTGCCTCCTTTGCCATGTGACCAGAATTGGATGGTACCTGGCTACCATTACTGAATACTTTGATCAAAGATTCCATAGAAGAAAGGAGGAGTGTGCTGTCACAGTATAGAGAGAGCAATTAGGGTCACATAACAATGTATGTATAAATTTTTGTATAAGAGACTAACTTGAAATGTAAACTTTCAGGTAAACTATAACAATAAACAAACAAAAAAGAGATTCCATAGAAGAATCCTGGTCAAAAGGGAGAACATGCAGGACAAAATTTAGAATTCTCATGGACTCTAGACTTTCTGGAGCCATGAGGCTAGATGAACACCTGAAACTGTTCTGAAAACCTTAAACCAAAAATATTCCCTGAAGTCTTCTTAAAACCAAACAATAGTTTAACTTAACAAGTAAAAAATATCTGCCATGAACATGATGCTCTTTTAAGAACTATATGGGATCAAACTGACAACAGCAACTAGAAAGATAGGAACCTTAGGAGGTAGTGGGTTTGTGTTAATGAGAAAGGAACAACTCAGAAAAGGAGGATGAGAATGGTTGCACAACTTGAAAAATAGAATCAATGTCACTGAATTGTACATGTTGAAATTGTTGAATTGGTGTATGTTCTGCTATGTATATTCTCAACAACAACAAAATAAATTTTTTAATAAAAAAAAAACGAAAACCAACCCTATAGAACACAGTTCTGCTCTGATACACATAAGGTTGCTATGAGTGGGAACTAAATTGATGGCAACTGGTGATGAACAAGTCTTTGTCCCCAAAAAGCTTACATTTTAGCAGGGGAGATAGACATAGTCTATCATACAGTGAATGCTTTTACCACAATCATGATAAAGCAGTTTAGAGTAATTTGCATATTGGTACCCAACTAGTTTAGCTTGCCAGAGAAGTCTTCCTGGAGAAAGTGACCTTTAGGTAGGAGTAACCTAGGCAAGAAGAGGAGGAGAGCTTTGCAAGCAGAGAAGACAGTGTGTTCAATGACCTTGAAGTAGGGAGAACCTGTATAGTTGAGGAACTGAAAAAAAGCCTGTGTGACAAAAATACAGAGAGAGATAGAGCTCCGGATGAGACTGGTGAGGGAGCCAGGGGTCAGGCCTGAAAGACCCTTAAGCAATGAAAGGTTTTAATCAATGGGACTGACATGATCAGATTTGCATTTTTAAAAGATCACTCTGTAACTTGAAAAATGAATTGGAGAAGGATAATATTACTTAGACTTACTTACAATCAGCCATTAAAAGAGACCCCCTGTTTTTGTAAAATATTCTCCTGAATGTGGTGTCTCTGGATATATTCTCCACCTCTTGCCTCTGCGTTCTTCCTCAGGGCCTTTACGCATTCGTGAACACTTCAGAATTAGGAACAGACTTCTGAGGGGTCCAATTCCATTTCCTATTCTGAATTCTTCTCAGATTCGGATGAGGTCTACCTCTTTCTACTGCCTACGATTAATTATTCCTGTTTCAACCTACATGGCATGTATTTAATTCCTATTCTCTGGGAAAGCTCCTCAAACATGTGAAAGAAGCTGTATGATCACCTTTAAACCCTTCTTTTACAAGTCATTATAACTAATCCTTTCAATCACTGTTCAGATGATATGGATTCCAGATCATTTAACAGCTTGGCCATTTACAGTTTCAAAACCGCTTCCACATTTTAGGTATCTGTTAGAGCAGCACCCCACTCCGGGTACCAAATTCTATCTTAGTCATCTTATTCTCTCACAGTCTAGTAGGCTACAAGTCCAAATTCAAGGCAGCAGCAGCAGAGGACTGGAAGCAGCAGAGACCTTGCAGCAGCAGAGAACCAGCAGCAGCAAAACCAGGAGACCAGCGCCAGACAGTGCTGGAGCCAACCCATGGATTGAGAGAGCTGAGTGCCTGTGTGCAGGAGGCTTCCTGGCGGAGTAGGCAGCCTCCAGGCACTTATTGGTGGAGCTACAGAGCTTTGGAACACTTGCCCCAGCAAGACAGATGACGGCGTGAGGTCCCAGGGCCGAGAGGCCACAGGAAGCAGAAGCTGAAGAGACAAGGAATACAGGAAGCCAAGCTGCCTCAGTCTCAAAAGGTATGGCCAGGACCTCTGAGGTTTCAAAGGTTGGAGCCATGGCCTCTGGTATTTCTAAGGGTGGAGCTGCCACTCAGATGGACTAGGAGAATGCTGCGCCTAAAGCCAAGGGAGCAGATTTGCCGTCCCAGTGGGCCTGGAAGGCGGAGCTGAAGCCCAGGACCGAGAGGACTCCACTCAGAATCCAGAGAGTGTGGCCAATGCCTAGAGTCTGGAGGGCAGGGCTGTTGTGTAAATGGTCTCAGAGAACAGAGGATTATTTTCAAAGCCTTGAGGGCTAATATAATGTGTTCTGCTAACTTGCTTGGTGCCTATTATCCCTTCTTTTCCTCCAGTTTCTCCCATTTTTAATAGAAGTGTCTAGCTTGTGCCTGTTCTGCCATTGTACCTTTGGAAGCAGATAACTTGTAACCTAGATTTCACAGATGAAAAGGAATTTTTTGGATTTTGGACTTGTAGTTGATATAAGACTTTTGCTCTGATACGATGGGGTGAATATGTTTTACATGTGACAAGGACACGAATTTTTGGGGGTGTCATGTATTGAATTTGTCCCCAAAAAATATCTATCAACTTGGCTAGGTCATGATTCCCAGTATTGTATGATTCTCTACCATTTTATCATCTGATGTGATTTCCCTATGTGTTGTAAATGCTATCACTATGAAGTAATAAGATGGATTAGCGGCAGTTATATTGATGAGGTCTGCAAGATAAGGTAATGGCTTAAGCCAATCTCTTTTGAGATACAAAAGAGAGAAGTGAGCAGCAAGACATGGGAACCTCATACCACCAAGAAAGCAGTGCCGGGAGCAGAGTGGGTCCTTTGGACCTGAGGTTCCTGCGCTGAGATGCTCCCAGACCAAGGGAAGATTAAGAACATGGACCTTCCTCCAGAGCCAACGAAGAAAGTGTTCCCCTGGAGCTGATGCCCTGAATTGGGACTTGTAGCCTACTGGACTGTGAGAGGATAAACTTCTCTATGTTAAAGCCATCCACTTGTGGTATTTCTGTTATAACAGCACTGGATGACCAAGACAGCAGGTATAACTCTTCACAGGTGAGAAAATGAGGCTCATTATCACACAGCTCATAATGGTAACAGGATTAAAAACCACATTGGCATAATTTAAGAACCCGTGCTCTATTTCCTACCCAACACCTTAAACAAAGTCAGTGTGAAACATACCACTCTTGGCTCCACTGAATTTCTTGTGGTGCCTTTGGTATTTTAATAATTCTTGGAAAGTATGAAGTTAGAGGAATGAAGTAAGACTGAAACCAAAGATGATGATCATGAATGTCACCGAAGAGACACAAGACACCGATATATTGTGTTTCCTTTCCCACTGGTCAGACGAATAAAAGATGTCTGATTCTCAGATTATTTCATTTATTTACACTTGAGAGTGAAGATTTTCCAAACTTGATTATTTCAGTGAAACCTATGAGAGTGGGAACTCGACTTGTCTGCCTTGTTTTTCCAGGTCTCACAAGTTTTCTGCCTTCAACAGAGTGCAGTCTTACTACTTTTTTTTTTTTTTTGGTTTATTGCTATGCTTTAAGTAAAAGTTTACAATTCAAGTTAGTCTCTCCTACAGAAATTTACACATACATTGTTTTGTGGCCCTAGTTGCTCTCCCTATACTGTGGCAACACACTCTTCCTTTCCATCCTGGATTTCCCACGTCCATTCAACCAGCTCCTGACCCTCTCTGCCTTCTCATCTCACCTCTGGACAGGAGCTGCCCGTTTAGTCTCATGTATGTACTTGAGAGAAGAAGCACACTCTTCTCAAGTGTCATTTTATGTCCCATAGTCCAGTCTAATCTTTGAAGAGTTGGCCTCGGGAATGGTTTTAGTTTTGGGCTAACAGAGAGTCCGGGGCCATGTCTTCCAGGGTCCCTCCAGTCTCAATCAAACCATTAAGTCTAGTCTTTTTACTAGAATTTGAGTTCTGCACCCCATTTTTCTCCTGCTCGGTCAGGGACTCTATGTTGTGTTCCCTGTCAGGGCAGTCGTTGTGGTAGCCAGGTACCATCTAGATCTTTTGGTCTCAGGCTGATGACGTCTCTGGTTTATGTGGCCCTTTCTGTCTCTTGAGCTAATACTTTCCTTGTGTCCATGGTGTTCCTCATTCTCCTTTACTCCAGGTAGGTTGGGACCAATTGATACATCCTCGATGGCCACTCCCTAGCTTTTAAGACCCCAGATGCTACTCACCAAAGTGTGATGCAGAACATTTTCTTAAAAACATTTATTATGCCAATTGACCTAGATGTCCCCTGAAACCATGGTTCCAGACCCCTGCCCCTGTTACTCTGTCCCTCAAAGTGTTTGGTTGTATTCAGGAAACTTCTTAGCTTTGGTTTAGTCCAGTTGTGCTGACTTCCCCTGTAGTGTGTGCTGTCATTCCCTTCACCTAAGATAATTCTTGTCTACCTTCTAGTTAGTGAATACCCCTCTCTCTCCCTCCCCACCCTCATAACCATCAAAGAATGTTTTCTTCTGTACTTAAACCTTTTCTTGAGTTCCTAAAATAGTGGTATTATACAATATTTGTCCTTTCGTGACTGACTAAATTCACTCAGCATAATGCCTTCCAGAGTCGTCCATGTTATAAGATGTTTCATGGATTCGTCATTGTTCTTTATCATTGCGAAGTATTCCTTTGTGTGAATATACCATAATTTGTTTATCCATTCATCTATTGATGGACACCTAGGTTGTTTCCATCTTTTTGCTATCTTGAACAGTGCTGCAATGAACATGGGTGTGCATATATCTACTCATGTGACGGCTCTTCTTTCTCTAGGATATACTCCAAGGAGTGGGATTGCCGGATTGTATTGTACTTCTATTTCTAGCTTTTTAAGAAACTGCCAAATCAATTTCCAAAGTGGTTGTAACATGTTACATTCCCACCAACAGTGTATAAGTGTTCCAGTCTC
>NW_004444100.1:5087352-5110387 GCF_000243295.1 Trichechus manatus latirostris | reverse complement strand
GATCCATTTTGAGTTAGTTTTTGTGCATGGTGTGAGGTATGGGTCTTGTTTCAGTTTTTTGCAGATGGATATCCAGTTATGCCAGTATCACTTGTTAAAGAGACTGTCTTTCCCCAGTTAATGGACTTTGGGCCTTTGGCAAATATCAGCTGCTCCTAGGTAGATGAATTTACTTCTGGATTCTCAGTTCTGTTCCATTGGTCTTTTTTGTACCAGTATCAGGCTGTTTTTGTACCAGTACCAGGCTGTTTTGACTACTGTGGCGGTATAGTAGGTTTTAAATCAGGTAGTGTGAGGTCTCCCACTTTGTTCTTCTTCTTCAGTAATGCTTTACTTATCCAGGGCCTCTTTCCTTTCCATATGAAGTTGGTGATTTGTTTCTCCATCTCATTAAAAAATGTCGGTGGAATTTGGATTGGGATTCCATTTATCTGTTGATCGCTTTGAGTAGAATTGACATTTTTACAATGTTGAGTCTACCTATCCATGAGCAAGGTATGTTTTTCCACTTATGCAGGTCTCTTGGTTTCTTGCAGTAACGTCTTATAGTTTTCATTGTATAGGTCTTTTACATCTCTGGTTAGATTTATTCCTAAGTATTTTATCTTCTTGGGGGCTACTGTAAATGGTATTGTTTTGGTGATTTCCTCTTGGAAATTCTCTTTGTTGGTGTAGAGGAGTCCAATTGATTTTTGTATGTTTATCTTGTATCCTGATACTTTGCTGAAATCTTCTATTAGTTCCAGTAGTTTTCTTGTGGATTCTTTGGGGCTTTCTCTGTATAAAATCATATCATTCACAAATAGAGATACTTTTACTTCTTCCCTACCAATTTGGATGCCCTTTATTTCTTTTTCTAGCCTTATTGCTCTGGCTAGGACCTCCAGCACAATGTTGAATAAGAGTGGTGATAAAGGGCATCCTTGTATGGTTCCCGTTCTCAAGGGGAATGCTTTCAAACTCTCTCCATTTGGGATAATGTTGGCTGTTGGCTTTGCATATATGTCCTTAATTATGTTGAGGGATTTCCCTTCTTTTCCTATTTTGTTGAGAGTTTTTATCATGAATGGGTGTTGGACTTTGTCAAATGCCTTTTCAGCATTGATTGATAAGATCACGTGGTTCTTGTCTTTTGTTTTATTTATGTGATGGGTTACATTGATTGTTTTTCTAATGTTAAACCATCCCTGCATACCTGGTATAAATCCCACTTGATCATGGTGAATTATTTTTTTGATATGTTGTTGAATTCTATTGGCTAGAATTTTGTTGAGGATTTTTGTGTCAATGTTCATGAAAGTTATTGGTCTGTAATTTTCTTTTTTTGTAGTGTCTTTACCTAGTTTTGGCATCAGGGTTAGGCTGGCTTCATAGAATGAGTTTGGGAGTATTCCATCCTTTTCTATGCTCTGAAATACCTTTAGTAGTAGTGGTGTTAACTCTTCTCTGAAAGTTTGGTAGAATTCTCCAGTGAAACCGTCTGGGCCAGGGTTTTTTTTTTTTGTTGGAAGTTTTTAAATTACCTTTCCAATTCTTCTTTTGTTATAGGTTTATTTAGTTGTTCTGCCTCTGTTGTGTTAGTTTAAATAGGTAGTGAGTTTCTATAAATTTGTCCATTTCCTCCAGGTTTTCACATTTGTTAGAGTACAGTTTTTCATAGTATTCTGTTATGATTGTTGTAATTTCAGTTAGGTCTGTTGTGGTATCACCCATCTCATTTCTTATACAGGTTATTTGCTTCCTCTCATTTTTATTTTGTCAGTTTTGGCTAATGGTTTATTGATTTTGTTGATCTCTTCAAAGAACCAGCTTTTTGTCTTGTTAACTCTTTCAATTGTTTTTCTATTCTCTGTTTCATTTAATTCTGCTCTAATTCTTATTATTTCCTTTCTTCTGGCACCTATGGGCTTCTTTTTGCTGCTCTCTTTATACTTGTTCAAGTTGTAGGGTTAATGTTTTGATTTTGGCCCTTTCTTCTTTTGGGATGTGTTCATTTATTGCTATACACAGACCTCTGAGCACTGCTTTTGCTGTGTCCCAAAGGTTTTGGTAGGATGTGTTTTCATTCTCATTTCATTCTATGAATTTCTTTATTCCATCCTTAATTTCTTCTATAACCCAGTAGTTTTTGAGCTGTGTATTGTTCAGTTTCCATGTGATTGATATTTTTTCCTTGCTTTTTCTGTTACTGATTTCTACTCTTATGGCTTTATGGTCAGAAAAGATGCTTTGTGATATTTTAATGCTTTGGATTCTATTCAGGCTCGCTTTATGCCCTAACATGTGGTCTATTCTGGAGAATGTTCCATGTGTGTTGGAAAAGAAAGTACACTTGGCTGCTGTTGGGTAGAGGGATTGGCATATGTCCATGAGATCAAGTTGGTTGATTGTATCATTTAGATCTTCCTTGTCTTTATTGAGCTTATTTCTGGATGTTCTGTCCTTCACCAAAACCGGTGTGTTGAAGTCTCCTACTATTATTGTGGAGCTATCTCTCTTTCCAGTGCTGCTGGAGTTTGTTTTATGTATTTTGGAGCCCTGCCATTGGGTGTGTAAATGTTTATTATAGTTATGTCCTCCTGGTGTACTGATCCTTTAATCATTACATAGTATCGTTCCTTATCCTTTGTGGGGGATTTTACTTTAAAGTCTGTTTTGTCAGAGATTAATATTTCCACTTCTGCTCTTTTTTGAGTGTGTGTTTGCTTGATATATTTTTTCCTTCCTTTAAGTTTTAGTTTGTTTGCATCTTTAAGTCTAAAGTGTGTCTCTTGCAGGCAGCTTATAGACGGATCATGTTTTTTTTTATCCTTTCTGCCACTGTCTGTCTATTGGTGCATTTAGTCCATTTACATTCAGCATAATTACTGATAGGTATGAGTTTAGTGCTGTCATTTTGATGTCTTTTTTGTGTGTGTTGTTCACAGTTTCTTTATTCCACCCAATTTTCTGTGCTGAGTTGTTTTCCTTTATGTATTTTCATCTTTGTCATTGTTGTTGATTTTGTATTTGCTGAGTGTTTATATTTTTCTTGCTTTTTATTTTCATGTGTAGGATTGTTAGTTTCCTTTGTGGTTACCTTAATATTTACCCCTATTTTTCTACGTTTAAACCAATCTTTTATTTCTTTATATTGCCTTGACTTCCTCTCCATATGAAAAATCTATGACTATTTTTTAGTCCCTCTTTTTTGTTTTAATGTCATAATCTTTTACATATTGACATCTCTGTTTCCCTATTTTCGGTGTTTTAGCTTTATTTCTGTGACTTCCTATCTGGGGTGATGTCTGGTTGCTCTGTCCTGTGTTCTAGTCCTGGGTTGTTACCTGATGTTACTGATTTTCTATCCAGAGGACTCCCTTTAGTATTTCTTATAATTTTGGTTTTGTGTTTGCAAATTCCCTAAACTTCTGTTTATCTGGAAATGCTCTAATTTTGCCATCGTATTCGAGAGACAGTTTTGCTGGATATATAATTCTTGGCTGGCAATTTTTTTCCTTCAAGGCTTTATATATATTATCCCTTTGCCTTCTTGCTTGCATGGTTTCTGCTGAGTAGTCTGAGCTTATTCTTATTGACTGTCCTCTGTAGATGACTTTTCGTTTATTCCTAGCCACTCTTAAAATTCTCTATCTTTGATTTTGGTGAGTTTGATTATAATATGTCTTAGTGACTTTCTTTTGGAATCTACCTTATGTGGGGTTAGATGAACATCTTGGATAGATATCTTCTCATCTTTCATGGTATCAGGGAGGTTGTCTGCCAACAAATCTTCAACAGTTCTCTCTGTGTTTTCTGTTATCCCCACCCCCACCCCGTTCTGGTATTACAATCACTTGTAGGTTATTTCTCTTGATAGAGTCCCACATAATTCTTAGGGTTTCTTCATTTTTTTAAACTCTTTTCTCTGATTTTTCCTCAAATAAGTTGGTGTCAAGTGCTTTTTATTCAGTCTCAATAACTCTGACTTCTATTGCCTCAGTTCTGCTCCTATGACTTTCTACTGAGTTATCTAATTCTGAAATTTTATTAATCTTCTGGATTTCTGATTGCTGTCTCTTTATGGATTCTTGCAGCCTATTAAATTTGTCATTATGCTCTTGAATCACCCTCTTAAGTTCCTCTATTGCTTTGTCTGTGTGTTGTTTGGCTTTTTCTTCATTTTGCTAGATCTGCTTCCTGATCTCTTGAAGGGTTCTGTATATTAATCTTTTGTATTCTGCTTCTGGTAATTCCAAGAAATTCTCTTCCTCTGGAAAATTTCTTGATTTTTTATTTTGTGAGCTTGCTGAAGCCATCATGGTCAGCCACTTTATGTGATTTGATATTGACTGTTTTCTCTGAGCTGTCAATAAGTTATTATAATTTATTTATTTTATGTTTGCTTACTTTGTCTTAGCTTCTTGTTTGATATACACAAATAGGCTGCTCATGTGAGCTACTTTGATTATTGGTGCCTTTGAAGCTCTAACGTTCTGTCACCAGGTGGTTAGATCTGTTACTAATTATGTGAACCCGGGAGTCCATTAATTTTCTTGTATGGATTCAGCTCAGGTATCCAGGTTGTCACCAAGTGCATGGTGCAGGCTCTCACCTACAGTCCTAGACAGGCATGGGTGATTGGTGTCATTACAGGTATCTGGCTACAGTAGGGGATTACTCACTGAGCAAGGCAGGGGGCTGACAGCTGCCCTGAGTGTCTGGAGGAAAGCATGTCCCTGTTCCCTAGAGTGTGTTGGCTGTAAGGAGTGGGGGACATCACTTATTCTTGGACCTCTGTCGCGGGTGGCTAGGTGGCATGGGTGGAGCCACCAGTCCTCAGGCCCCTGATGTAGGCAAGTGAGGAACCTGCTTAATGGGCAGAGCAGTGTCAAATGTCACAAACCTACCACTTCACGGCTGAAACAGTTGAAGTTAGACTTCAGGTATATACCTGTTGTACTGCGGTAATAAGGGCCTACGCTGTTGAAATGGGCCCATTCAAGTCTACGCAGGGGAGAAAGGCATTCAAAGTCCGTGTACCCCTTATGCCTCTGCCTAGGCAAAGGAGCTGTGCCAACCCTGAGTTCCTGGCTTAGGGGAGCTGGCAGCTTATTTTCTCCCTGTTTGTTGATTTGTTCCCTCTCCAAGGGCAGGAGAATGGCTTAGGGCACGTGACAGGTCCTACTTCTGGCCCAGGGTCTTGGCAATCACTGAAGCTGGCCCAGGACCCATGGCAGAGCAGGGAGGCAGGAGGTAAATTGGAGAGTGGTTTTTCCCAAATGGAGTATTTTTTGATCCACGTGGTAAGCCAGACACAAGTACTTATCTTTAGCCTACTGAGTGATGCTTTTCACTGGTTCTGGATGGCTGAGTAGACTCTCTGCTGCTGGGTCTCTCCAGATGTGGAAAATGCCTCCCAAGCGCCACTGCTTCCCTCACCAAGCACATGAGCTGATCTAGCCTGAAGGGCTCTGGCTTCCTCCGGGTCAGGTCTGGCAACTCCTCACTGCTTCCAAACCGTCTCTGAAGCCCCCACCACTCAGTCCGATTCTTCAACCTTGCCTTTGCTGTTCAGAGCTCCTACATTGTCATACACAATCGATTCACTTGTTTTTTTGTGTCTTTGTTGTAAGAGGGACCACAGGAAGCATCTGACTGCTCTGCCATCTCAGCCCCGCCCCTCCTTATCACTTTTTTTATGGTGCTTTACTAGTGGAAAATATTTGAGTTTTCCTTCTCTGACAGGTTTCTGCCTTACACAGGTTCTGGCTTTCTCAAGTTTTACTGTATAAGAATCACTTGGAGTGTTTGTTAAGAACACAGATTACACAGTTCTACCCCAAATTTACTGAATTATATTTCCAGCAGAAGAGCCTGGAACAGAGTATTTTTAATATGCTTCTTGATGCTTCTTTCATCAGGCAGGTTTAGGAAATACTGATTGTTACGAATTGAATTATGTTCCCCCAAGATATGTGCTGTAAATCCTAGCCTCCATGCCTGTGGTTATAATCCCATTTGGGAATGGGTTGCCTTTGTTATGTTAATGGGACAGGATTAGTGTAAAGTGTGTCTTAAATCAATCTCTTTAGAGATAGAGAAAAGATTAAACAAGTAAGTAAAAGAAGCAGAAACAGGGAAAGAGAGATGCCAAGCCACATGAGTAATAGCTCAGGAGCAGAAAGAAGCTCAGAAGAGACAAGAACCTTCCTCCAGAGCCGATGGAGAAAGAAAGGTTTCTCCTAGAGCCGGCACCTTGAATTTGGACTTCTAGCCTCTAAACTGTGAGAAAACAAGCCACCTATTTGTAGTATTTCTGTTATAGCAGCATTAGACTTTTTTTTTTTTTTAACCTGATAGCATTTAGGAGTTTCTTCCAGGTGCTAAGGCTAAAAAGCTAAGTAAGACACTATTTCTACTTTTAAGAAGCTGATAGTTATAAGAAATGCATAGGTTGAAATAAATCACAGTGTTATACAAGCTAAAAAGTGAAAATAATAGAAGTGTGCACTACTGTGCCTGGCACTAAGTGGGCACTCAGTATTTTCTGTTCTATATTCTATATTCTATCAATAATGGTGTTTCTGTGCTGATACACAGATAGTATATACTGGTATGGCCATGCTGCTTGTAAAATACTGAATATTTTTGTACTAGTTGGTGAATATTCACTTCTCTGAGGCCCCTGAGTGGTGCCACATACTTCAGCATTTTCCATCTTTTCTCTTGGGATCCTTTAGACCTTCCAGGATCTAAAGGAGTAATGTATAGCACAACAAGAGTCCTCCAGAACTCTGCTCAAGGTTCATTATCAGTTCTGACTGGTCAATGCCCCTGCCATTCTAAAAAACCCATTGCCATCGAGTTGATTCTGACTCATAGTGACCCTGTAGAACAGAGTAGAACTTCCCCATAGGGTTTCCAAGGAGCGGCTAGTGGTTTTGAACTGCCAACCTTTTGGTTAGCAGCCAAACTCTTAACCACTGTGCCACCAG
Organism: Trichechus manatus latirostris; assembly: GCF_000243295.1. NCBI lineage: Eukaryota > Metazoa > Chordata > Mammalia > Sirenia > Trichechidae > Trichechus > Trichechus manatus. The sequence goes on along the minus strand of NW_004444100.1, from coordinate 5,103,410 downwards.
GGCTTCCCCTGCCATCCTAGTGGTTAAGTATTTGGAACAGCACCCCTGAGTATTCAAAGGAGACAATTATCAACTATATTTTAGGTGTCAGGGGAGGCTTCACAGAGAAAGGACGCATAAGCCACATCTTACTTGAATAAAAAATTCAACAGATGGATGAGGTGGAAGGGGTGGTGGTTGGAAAATCGTTTATCTAGAGAATAGAATGGCCAGTAGTTCATTTTGGTTAGACTCAGAGTGGTTCTCAACATGGTGTGTGTATGTGTGTGTAAAGGAGGGTAATTTTGTTCCCCCATCACCAAAGATATTTGGTTTGCACAACTGGGGCTGGGGATGCCACTAGCATATAGTGGATAGATTCTAGGGATGCTGCTAAACATCTTACAATGCACAGGATAGTCCCCTACAATAATGAATTATCTGGTCCAAAATATCGTAGTGTCAAGGTTGGGAAACGCTGGGTTAAAGCATAGGGCAGTAGAGTAGAATGACTAAGAGTCTCAGTGTCCTCATCTATAAAATGAGGATGACAATTTAATTACCCTGTAAGTTGCTGAAGAGAGCAGTGGTGGTTCAGAGGTAAAATTCTTTCTTTTCTTGTGGGAGACCTGGGTTCAGCTCTCAGCCAATGTACCTCAAGTATAAGCCACCACCCATGTGTCAGTGGAGTCTTGCATGTTGCTATGATTCTGAACAGGTTTCAGCAGAGCTTCCAGACTAAGACAGACTAGGAAGAAAGGGCTGGCGATCTACTTCTCCAAATCAGCCATTGAAAATCCTGTGAATCACATGATCCCATCTGCAACGAATCATGGGGATGGCAGTTGCGTGGCCCTATATACATGTCAAATAGTAATGCTAACACACTTTCTGAGTGCTTAATATACACCAGAGGCTGTGCTAAGTACATTAGATGCCTTAACTCATTTGATCCTCACAACAGCTTCATGAGCTAGGTATGATTGATTAATGGCTTTACTTTAAGGATGAGCACCTGAGACACAGAGAGTTTAAATAAAGAGTCACACAACTAGTGAGTGGCAGAACTGGAATTTGAACAGAGGCTGTCTAACTCCAAAAACCTGTGCTGCATTACTTCCTCTCAAAGCTGACAGGGTGTATTAATTCTCCATGGCTACCATAACAAATTACACAATTGTAGTAGCTTACAAGAACACAGTTAAAAAAGCATGACAGAATCTTACAGTTCTATAGGTCAGAAGTCCTAAAATAAAGGTGTTGGTAGGACGGCACTCCTTTCTGGAGACTCTAGGGAAGAATTATTTCCTTTGCTTTTCCAGCTGTGACCATAATACTCCCCAGAATATTTTCTGATTTTCAAAATGGGCGACTGAGAGCTTGACATAACTAACGCCATGATGAACCTATAAGTTTTTTTTTTTCTTTGCCTTCTCGTTTTCGTATACTTTTGTTAATGACTTTGTTTTGATCTGTCCGGCCACCTGTGGCTTACGACCCCCTACAGGAAGATTAGAGCCCGGATGTCAGATATGTATATCTTTAGCCTGATAAGGAAATGTCCGGTTCCTATCCATTTAGTATGATAGTCTCTTGTAATTACCTTACAATGTATAACACTTCTAACCTTTGTAAAAATTGTGTATAAACTCTAATGTAGAAATGTCTTTTGGGACTCCATGGAGATAGCCTGTGTTGCTGTCAGATACTCATTCGTGTATACCTCCTAAATTAAAACTTTCTCACTCTTTCTGACTTGGAGTATGTTTCATTGGCTCGACTGCTCCAGGGCACGGACCCTATTTGGGTAACACAGCTTTTAAAAGCCTCCCCCATTATTTGGCTGTTAGCCTTCTGCCTCCATCTCCACAGCATTTCTCTGTCCCTTTTCTGTCATCACATTTCTTTTCTTTGACCACAGAAAGGGTCTCTGCATTAAGGGCTTATGTGATTAGATTGGGCCCAACAGGATAACCCCAGATAATTGCCCCCAAATTCTTAACCTTAATCATATCTGTAAAGTTCTTTTTCCATGTAAGATAACATATTTACAGTTTCTGAGGATTCGAATATGGCCCTCTTTGGGAAATCATTATTCTGCCTACCACACGTGGTTTTTCCAAAGACCTTTCACATTTATCTATTCATTTGATATCAACAATATAGTGGAATAGAAAGTACATATATTAATCTCATTTTCTATACAGGGAAACAAACAGGAATTATTTCTTGCCCCAAGGAAATAGAGCTAGTATTAAGGCCCTTTACAAATGGATCTCAAGCTATCTCTCTAGCTTCATTTCACACAACTGTCCTCTACCCTAATATCTAGACACAGTGAACTCTTTTTTCCTCAAATGTGTCATGCCCTGTGATGGTTAAGATTGTGTGTCAGCTTGGCTGGGCCAGGTTTCTCAGTGGTTTGGCAGTCGTATGGTGTTGTTATCACTTCCATGTTGAGATTTGATATAACGTGATCACCCCCATGATGGGATCTGCTGTGAGTAGTCAGTTAAAACAGAGTTTCCTTGGGTGTGTGGACTGCATCGAATACAAGTGGACATTCTGGCAAGGTTTGGGGGCTTTTGCTTGCTCTGGATCCTGCAGCTGGCTCCTGTTAGTCTGACCTCTGGTTCTCAAGACTTGAGCTAGCAGCTTGTCTGTGATTTTGCCTGCCGATCTTGAGATTTATCAATCTTCGCAGCCTGTGAGCAACAGCCCTGCTCTCTGATCTGCCGATCTTGGGTGCTCCAGCTCCTGCAGCTACATGAATCAGGAGAAGCCTCCAGCCTCACCCATGGACTTGGAACGTTCCAGTCTCTACAACTGCTTGAGCCATTTCCTTGATATAAATCTCTATACATATATTTATACATTTTACTGGTATTGCTTCTCTAGAGAACCCAGCCTAAACATTTGGTACTGAGAGTAGCTCTAGAGAAACAAAATTGTAAGGATGAGTTTTCTAAATTGGTTCTTAAGTCTGGTTAGTCTTAAAGATGTTGATGAGCTTCCAGTAGTAAAGAGGGCCCTGCTAATCCATGGTGTGAGGTGGCAGTACAAATATGCAAAATATCACCAACAATAGATCAGGTATTGGTAAAAGTCGAGGCTCTGGGTGAATGCATGTGTGATACCTTTCTACAATTTTGTCATAATGAGAAGTATAAGGAAACTGATTGGTTGGTCCTACTTTTGTAAAAGAACAGGTGAAAGAAAGATGAGTTCAGGGCTTTGGAGTCAAAGCTCAAGTCCTGCATAAACAGCCTCAAAGTTTCAACTTGTGCCTTGAAAGAAAGCCTTATTTCTTGTAGTAACAGAGCTGATATTGCCGAAAACCAAACCCAGAGTCTTATTGTAAGAGTGGCTGAATTACAATGCCAGCTCAATTGCCAACCTTGAGAGGTGTCTGAAGGTAAAGTGAGGGCACTGATTGGGAAGAAATGGGATCCTGAAACTTGGGATGGGGACATATGGGCAGATAATCAGGAAGCTTGAGACACTGAGCTCCTAAATTCCATTGAATCACCCCCTGCCAACAGAACCAGCCCTCTCACTCCCATCTGAAAAGATTACTCCATATGTGTCTGCTAAACCGCCTTCTCCAGTAAAACCATTAGCCCTTCCACCACCATCTAATGAGATTAACCCAGCTGCATCTAAAGCGCCTTTGTCTGAGTCATTGCCTGGGGCATTGCCTGAGGCAGATGCTTTACACGACAATGCTCAGTGTTCTCCAAACACTTCCCTACCAATTTTGGCTTCTAAACCTATAACTGGACTTCAGTCCCAGTGAGCCCAAAGGGTGAAGTACAAAGTGTGACCCAGGAGGAGGTATGCTACACTCCAAAAGAACTACTTGACTTTTCTAATATGTATAAACAGAAACCTGGGGAATATGGATGTGTCTTAGTCATCTAGTGCTGCTACAACAGAAATACCACAAGTGGATGGCTTTAACAAAGAGAAATTTATTTCTTCACAGTAAGGTAGGCTGAAAGTCCAAATTCATGGGGTCAGCTCCAGGGGAAGGCTTTCTCTCTCTGTCGGCCTTCTTCTCTTCCTCTTCGGTGTTCCCCGGACCGGCACAGGGACCCTGGTCCAAAGGACACACTCTGCTCCGGGCACTGCTTTCTTGATGGTATGAGGTCCCCAATTCTCTGCTTGCTTCCCTTTCCTTTTATCTCTTCAGAGATAAAAGGTGGTGCAGGCCACACCCCAGGGAAACTCCCTTTACATTGGATCAGGGATGTGACCTGGGTAAAGGTGGTGTTACAATCCCACCCTAATCCTCTTTAACATAAAATTACAATCACAAAATGGAGGTCAACCACACAATTCTGGGAATCATGGCCCAGCCAAACTGATACACACATTTTTGGGGGGACATAATTCAAACCATGACAGGGTGGAAATGGCTATTAAGGGTGTGGGATAAGGGTGCAAGGAACATAAAGATGGATCAGTCTGAGTTTATTGATATGGGCCTACTAAACACAGATTCTTCATTCAGTGTTTCAGCTCGAGAAGTTAGGAAAGGATCTAATAGTTTATTTGGCTGGGTCACTGAAGCATGGACTACACAGTGGCCTACACTGAATCAAGTTGAAGTACCAGACTTGCCTTGGTATACTGTAGAAGAAGGTATCCAAAGGCTTAGGGAAATTGGCATGCTAGAGTGAATTTATCAGGATAGACCCACAGACCCACACATGGAGTGCCCAGAGGACACATCTTTTACCACAGCTGTGAGGAACAAATTTGTGAAGGGAGCCCCAGTATCCTTGAAGACTGCCATGATTGCGATTTTAGGTAAGTCAGATTTGACAGGGACTGATTGGACCTGATAGTAGTAGGGGCCAAGTGGCAGCACTCAATCTACAACGACAAGGTGGGCGTGGTTACCATAATAGACAGTGGAGCCAAAGCAGTAATTAGAATAGTCTGACTCATATGGATTTAGGGCATTCGCTACTTAGTCATAGTGTCCCTAGGGGTGAAATAGACAGGAAATCTACTAAATATTTACTTGATCTGTACAAACACATGAATTGTAGCTCAAGTGAACAGCAGTCTAACTTGAATTGCCAGAATAGAGAGTCATGGCCCCTCGATCAATTTCCAGACTTCAAGAAGTTTCAAACCCACAACCCTTTGAATGAAGGGAGGCCGGTTCCCCTTGAGGAAGGACTCTAATATACTGCCAAAATCTTACACTGTTGATCTTTCTCCCAGCCTTCCCCAAAGTGATCTACAGCCTTTTACGAGAGTGTTCACTGGGGAAAAGGAAATAATCAGACTTTTGGGGGATTACTGGATACTGGCTCTGAACTGACACTAATTCCAGGAGACCCAAAACATCATTGTAGCCCACTAGTAAGAGTGGGAACATATGGAGTTTAGGTTGTTAATGGAGTCTTATCTCATGTCAGTCTCATGGTAGGTCAAGTGGTTCCCCAAACCCATTCTGTAGTGATTTCCCAAGTTTCAGAATGCATAATTGGAATAGATATACTGGGCAACTGGCAGAATCCCCATGTTGGATCCCTGAAAAATGGAGTAAGGGCTATTATGGTAGGAAAAGCCAAGTGCAAATCTTTAGAACTGCCCCTACCTAGGAAAACAGTAAACCAAAAGCATTACCACATTCCTGGAGAGATTGCAAAGATTACTACCACAATCAAGAACTTGAAAGATGCAGGGGTAGTGATTCCCACCATATCCCCATTCAACTCGCCTACTTGACCTGTGCAAAAAACAGATGGGTCTTGGAGAATGACAGTGGATTATTGAAAACTTAACCAGGTGGTGACTCCAATTACAGCTGCTGTTCCAGATGTGGTTTCATTGCTTGAGCAAATTAATACATCTCCTGGAACCTGGTATGCAGCTATTGATCTGGCTAATGCCTTATTCTCCATACATGTTTTGAAGCACCATCAGAAGCAGTTTGTCTTTAGCTGGCAAGGCCAGCAATACACCTTCAGTTGCATACTTCAGAGCTACATCAACACCCCAGCCCTATGTCATAATTTAGTCCACAGGGATCTTGATCGCCTTTCCTTTCCACAAGACATCACATTGGTCCATTACATTGATGACATTATGCTGATTGGACCTAGTAAGGAAGAAGTGTCAATGACTCTGGACTTATTGGTGAAACATTTGTGTGCTAGAGGGTGGGAAATTAATCCCACAAAAATTCAAGTGCCTTCCACCTCAGTGAAATTTCTAGGGTCCAGTGGTGCAGGGCATGTCAAGATATTCCTTCTAAAGTGAAGGATAAGTTTTTGCATCTGGCTCCTCCCACAACTAAAAAGGAGGCACAATGCCTAGTGGGCCACTTTGGATTTTGGAGGCAGCATATCCCTTACTTGGATGTGCTACTCCAGCCTATTTATCAAGTAACTCAAAAGCTGCTAGTTTTGCTTGGGGCCCAGAACAAGAGAAGGCTCTGCAACAGGTTCACGCTGCTGTGCAAACTGCTCTGCCCCTTGATCTCGCTGATCCAATGGTGCCTTGAAGTGTCAGTGGCAGATAGAAATGCTGTTTGGAGTCTTTGACAGGCCCTGTTGGTGAATCACAGCACAGACCCTTAGGTTTTTGGAGCAAAGTCCTGCCATCCTCTGCAGATAACTACTCTCCTTTTGAGATACAGTTTTGGCTTGTTACTGGGCCTTAGTAGAGACTGAACACTTAACCATAGGACACCAACTCACCATATGGCCCGAGCTGCCCATCACGAACTGGTTGTTGTCTGACACACAGAGTCATAAAGTTGGACGTGCACAGCAGCACTCCATCATTAAGTGGAAGTGGTATATACGAGATCAGGCCTGAGCAGAACCTAGAGACACAAGTAAGTTGCATGAAGAAGTGGCCCAAATGCCATAGTCTGTACTCCTGACACATTACCTTCCCTCTCCTAGTCTGCATCTATGGCCTTATGGGAAGTTCTTTATGATCAGTTGACTAAAGAACAGAAAACTCGTGCCTGGTTTACAGATAGTTCTGCGTGATACGCTGACACCATTTGAAAGTGTACAGCAGCAGCACTACAGTCCCTTTCTGGGACATCCCTGAAGGATAATGGTGAAGGGAAATCCTCCCAATGGGCAGAACTTCAAGCGGTGCACCTGGTTGTTCATTTTACTTGGAAGGAGAAATGGCCAGATGTGCAACTGTATACCAATTCATGGGCTATGGCTAATGGTTTGGCTGGACGGTCAGGGACTTGGAAGGAACATGATTGGAAAATTGGAGACAAGGCTTTATGGGGAAAAGGTATGTGTATAGACATCTCTGAATGGGCCAAAGAAGTGAAGATATTTGTGTCTCATGTGAATGCTCACCAAAGGGTGACCTCAGCAGAGAAGGATTTTAACAATCATGTAGATAGGATGACATGTTCTATGGAAAACAGTCATCCTCTTTCCCCAGCTACTCCTGTTATTGCTCAATGAGCTCATGAACAAAGTGGCTATGGTGGCAGGGATAGGGGTTATGCACGGGCTCAGCAACATGGATTTCCACTCACCAAGGCCGACTTGGCTATAGCCACTGCTGAGTGCCCAATCTGCCAGCAGCAGAGACCAACACTGAGTCCCCAGTATGGCACCATCCCTCGAGGTGATCAGCCAGCAATCTGGTGACAAATTGATTACATTGGACAACTTCCATTATGGAAAGGGCAGCGTTTTGTTCTTACTGGAACAGACACTTACTGTAGATAGGATTTGCCTTCCCTGCACACAATGCTTCTGCCGAAACTACCATCCATGGACTTAGCAGAATGCCTTATCCACCATCATGGTATCCCACACAGCATTGCCTCAGATCAAAGGACTCACTTCACAGCAAATGAAGTGCAGCAATGGGCCCATACTCATGGAATTCACTGGTCTTACCATGTTCCCCATCATCCTGAAGCAGCTGGATTGATAGAACAATGGAATGCCCTGTAAAGATACAATTATGGTGCCTGCTAGGTGGCAATACCTTGCAGGGTTGGAGTAATGTTCTCCAGGAGGCTGTATATGCTCTAAACCAGCGTCCAATACATGGTGCTCTTTCTCCCATAGCCAGGATTTATGGGTCCAGGAATCAAGGGGTGGAAATGGGAGTGGGACCACTCTGTATTACTCCTAGTGACCCACTCTCAAGATTTTTGCTTCCTGTCCCTGTGACCTTATGCTCTGCAGGTCTAGGGGTCTTAGTTCCAAATGAAGGAATGCTCCCACCTGGGGACACATCACTGCTTCCATTGAACTAGAAGCTTAGAATGCCACTTGGCCACTTTGGGCTCCTTATGCCTCTGGATCAACAAAGAAAGGAGATACCATGTGGCTGGTGTGATTGATCCTGATTACCAAGAGGAAATCAGACTGATATTACATAATGGAGGTAAAGAAGAGTATGTCTGGAATGTAGTAGATCCCTTAGGGCATCTGTCTTAGTCATCTAGTACTGCTCTAACAGAAATATCACAAATAGATAGTTTTAATGAAGAGAAGTTTATTCTTTCACAGTCTAGGGGGATAGAACTCTGAATTCAGGGTGCCAGCTCCAGGGGAAGGCCCCCTCTCTCTGTCAGCTCTGGAGGAAGTTCCTGTCATCAATCATCCCTTCGTCTGGGAGCTTCTCCGCACAGGAACCTCAAATCCAAAGGACACGCTCTGCTCCTGGCGCTGCTTTCTTGGTGATATGAGGTTCCCCTCTCTCTCTGCTTCCTTCCCTGTTTTATATCTCAAAAGAGATTGGCTTAAGACACTATCTAATACTGTAGATCTCATTTATATAACTGTTGCTAATCCATCTCATTAACATCATAGTGATAGGATTTACAACACATAGGAAAATCACGTCAGATGACAAAATGGTAGACAATCATACAATACTGGGAATCATAACCTAGCTAAGTTGACAGATATTTTTGAGGGACACAACTCAATCCATGACAGCGTCTTTTAGTACCACCGTGCCCTGTGATTTAAGTCAATGGAAAACTACAGCAACCCAATTCTAACATGACTACTAACTGCCAAGACCCTTCAGGAATGAAGGTTTGGGTCACCCTATCAGGCAAGAACCACAACCAGCTGAGTTGCTTGCTGAGGGCAAAGAGAATACAGAATGGGTAGTGGAAGAAAGCAGTTCTAAATACAGGTTACGGCCACGTGACCAGTTGCAGAAACGAGGACTGTAATTGTTACAAGTACTTCTGCTTTGTATACATGCATCAGATATTTTTGTTTTCTTCACTTATAAAATATAAGATATAAACAGGTCTAGTGCATTTTTGGTTGTATGTGTGTTGGTTGTATCATTTTAGACACAATTATGACTTTTTAATCGTCTTTATTCAGAGATTATGTATGGTTTAAGGAGATGTGTATAGGTGCCAAGTTGACAAGGGGTGGACTGTGATGGTTAAGATCGTGTGTCAACTTGGCTGGGCCATGATTCTCAGTGGTTTGGCAGTTGTATGATGTTGTGATCACTTCCATGTTGAGATTTGATATAATGTGATCACCCTCATCATGGGATCTGCTGTGAGTAGCCAATCAGTTGAAAGGGAGTTTCCTTGGGCGTGTGGCCTGCATTGAATGTAAGTGGACATTCTGGCAAGGCTCAGGGGCTTTTGCTCACTCTGGATCCTGCAGCTGGCTCCTGTTCGTCTGACCTCTGGTTCTTGGAACTTGAGCTAGCAGCTTACCTACGGCCTTGCCTGACGATCTTGGGATTCACTGATCTTCGCAGCCTGCGAGCAACAGCCCTGCTCTCTGACCTCCTGATCTTGGGTTCACCAGCCCCTGCAATTAGATGAATCAGGAGAAGCCTCCAGCCTTATCCACGGACTTGGGACATTCCAGTCTCTACAACTGCTTGAGCCATTTCCTTGATACAAATCTCTCTATATATTTATATGCTTTACTGGTTTTGCTTCTCTAGAGAACACAGCCTAAGACATGCATGCCCCTTTGCAATTCAGTCTTTGGGTGTCCTGTTCCTGTCCCCTGAGTGGGAATTCCAACAACATTAACTGGTAAATTTTACTTGTCTTTTAATACACAACTTAAAATTCTCTGCCAGGACTTCCTAGGTCACCCAGTCACTTGGCTGCAGAATTCCTATTGCACTTTGTTATAACCTTGCTATACACATCACAACATCTGTCAATAGTGATAACACATAAGTTGTTAGGATGGGGTTTTAGTTTTCTAGGATTGCCATAACAAAAGGCTAGAAGTCCCAATCAGGGTATCAGCCATGTTGATTCCTTCTGAGGGCTCTGAGAGAGGAACTGTTCCATTCCTCTTTCCTAGCTTTTGGTGGCTTCCTGCAATCCTTAGTGTTCCTTAACTCATAGATACATCTTCACATGGTGTCTTCTCCCATCTGTATCTGTCTGATCTCCTCTTTTATAAAACACCACTCATATGGGATTAGGACCCACCCTATATGACCTCATGTTTACTTTGAGATAAAATCTCAAAGACCCTATTTCCAAACAAGGTCACATTTACAGGTACAGGTGTTAGGATTTCAACATGTCTTTTCGGGGGACACAATTCAATCCCTAACAGATGACATTGACCCTTCCTGTCTAATTTTAATGGAGACGTTGGTATGGTAGACATCAGGAGACTGAAGTAAGGGTGAGACATATATCCCTCCATGGAGAAGTCACAAAGGGAATGGTTTAGAGAAACTGTTATACAACTCCTGAACTCCTCAGCCAGATCAGAATTATAAAATGAGTCCAGAGGAAAAAAATGCTTTATGAGTAGACTAGTGAAGAGTTTCTTTAGAGGGAGTGCAAGTTGGGCCATGAGTCCTTTACCCCTTTGGGGAGGGGTAGGAAATTGCCACCTTCCAATCCCAAGCCTATGAGATGGCTTCAAGTGGACCTATGTAGAGTGTTTTCTTAGCTGGGAGAGAAAGATGACTGGTGCCTGACTCATGCCTGAGAAAGTTAAAGCAGACTATATCCTGAAAATGCGTCACTACCTCTTTGATGGTGAAGTCAGAAAGTTGCTGCTGTACTGAGATGGGCTAGTAGTCCTAGGGTTGTCAAAGCGCAGATTTTTTTTCTGTGGAGATTATATAGGTCACCTGGAGGGGCCCTATCATGAGTTGTTTTGAATTTTGTCCAATAGGGCTGCCTGAGTGGTGAGATCTAACAGAAAGAGGCTAAATACTCAGAAGCTAAGGAAGTAAGCAGAGTGGTAGATTGTTACAACAATGGTCCCAACACATCACACTTTTTTGCTACCTTTCCCCTTTGCAATGTAACTTTGATACTCTTCATATGAAGAGGTGGATAATTTCCCCATCCTTTGAATCTGTGCTGGCCTTGTAACTTTTTTTGATCCATAATTGCAACAGAACTGACATTGTGAGACTTCTGAGGCTAGGTCTTAAGATAACTTGCAGCTTCTGCTTTTGCTTTCTTAGAACAGTTAGGTCACTAGGTAAAGAAGCTTGGTCTAGCCTAGTAGAGAATGACAGGCTACGTGGAGAGCCCCACCCAACAGCCAGTATCAACTGCCAGACGTATGAATGGGGCCATCCAGGACCTGCAGTCCTCAGCTGACCTGTCAACTGATAGCAAACACCAAAGTGAATGACCCAAGCTGATGCCACATGAAATAGAATTGCCCCACTGAGCCCTACCCAAATTGCCAACCATAAAATTGTGAGCAAATAAATTTTTTTTTGTTTTAAGCCATTAAATTTTGGGGTGGTTTGCATTAACAGATTTCAGTCCCTGGGTGGAGCAAATGGTTTACACTCAACTAGTAACCTAAAGGTTGGTGGTCTGAACCCACCCAGTGGCACCACAGAAGAAAGACCTGGTGATCTGCTTCTGTAAAGATTACAGTCAAGAAAATCTTATGGAGCAGTTCTATTCTGTAACACTTGAGGTTGCCATCAGTCAGAATTGACTCGACAGCACTGAGTCTTTTTTTTTTTTTGTATTAAAAGATAACTGATACTGTTGTTGGGAACTCCAGGTTCTGCTCGGTGTGACTCCGTTGGGGCCAAAAGACAGAGACCATGTTGGGGAGAACGAAAGGCAACTTAATTTGTTGGCCAAGCAAGGAAACACTCAGGTCTAAGTGCTTTCAAGACTGCTCCCAGGCAGCTTGTTGAGGCTGCTTTACATAGGCAAGATCAATTACAAAATACAAGACAATGTGCACACTGGCACAGAGCATTCCAGAACGAGTAAGCATTTTCAGGGCCTGGGTTCGATTCCCTGTGTAAGAGGAAGTTAGCCATTTTTGTTCATTAGCATGTCAGCCCTCTACCAAGAGGTGGAGAATTTACCATGCATGAAGCAGTTAATGAGCTAAAGGTCATGTGGAGTGCCAAGATGGCGGGCAGGACCTGTTTCAGCGGATTCCGGTTAGCCAGTGGCTGTTTCTTTTCAAGGAAGTTCTAAGAAGAAAAAACAACTTCAGGAAATGGGCTGGGTGAGGGGCTGTCCTGAGGAGACAATGATTTTAAGAAAATGGTTCTAGCTCTGTCTTAATACAAGCAGCCACTTGGACTAGAGATGCATCCGCTGGTATAAGGGGAACTGCCCACAAACACTCCATAAAAGCATCCCACAGGCTAACACCAGTTTTAATCACCTATCAGACCCACCCAAGAACACCAGCTTTATATACCTGCCACCCCCAGAGTGTTACCCAAAGCAGGTCCTGCTCAGTAAGGCTTCTCGTCAGGAGGGAGGGAGAGCGTTTATTGCAAGCGTGCAGGCAAGGAGCTGTATACCTCAAATCAAGCTCTCAGAACAAAGGGAGGCAGAACCTTTTATACTGTCGCTCACAAGAAAGTGCATACAAACATTATGGACTACATAGGTTATCACGGCTCACAGGTGCAGTAAGAGAAATTGCATTTTTTTCTTTGACATATAGGCTAGTAAACTGGGTTTGACTGGCTTGAGCCACACTGGACAGGAAGGGACAGGTTCTGCTTGGTCTGTTGTTGTTGTTATTGTTAGGTGCCATCAAGTCGGTTCCGACTCATAGCGACCCTATGTACCACACAACAAAACACTGCCTGGTCCTGCTCCATGATCACAATTTTTGTTATGCATGAGCCCATTGTTGCGGCCGCTGTGTCAGTCCATCTCGTTGAGGGTCTTCCTCTTCTTCACTGACCGTGTACTTTACCAAGCATGATGTCCTTCTCCAGGGACTGATCCCTCCTGGTAACATATCTGAAGTATGTAAGACATAGTCTCACCATCCTTGCTTCTAAGGCGCATTCTGGTTGTATTTCTTCCAGGACAGACTTGTTCGTTCGTTTGGCAGTCCGTGGTATATTCAATATTCTTCTCCAACACCACAATTCAAAGGTGTCAATTCTTCTTTGGTTTTCCTTATTCATTGTCCAGCTTCCACACGCATATGATGCGACTGAAAATACCATGGCTTGGGTCAGGCGCACCTTATTCTTCAAGGTGACGTCTTCGCTTTTCAACACCTTGAAGAAGTCTTTTGCAGCAGATTTGCCCAATGCAATGTGTCTTTTGATTTCCTGACACTGCTTCCATGGGTGTTGATTGTGGATCCAAGTAAATGAAATCCTCGACAACTTCAATCTTTTCTCCGTTTATCATGATGTTGCTTATTGGTCGAGTTGTGAGGATTTTTGTTTTCTTTATGCTGAGGTGTAATATATACTGAAGGCTGTGGGCTTTGATCTTCATCAGTAAGTGCTTCAAGTCCTCTTCACTTTCAGCAAGCAAGGTTGTGTCGTCTGCATAACGCAGGTTGTTAATGAGTCTTCCTCCAATTCTGATGCCCTGTTCTTCTTCATATAGTCCAGCTTCTCGGATTATTTGCTCAACGTACAGATTCAGATCCAATAGGTATGGTGAAAGATACAACCCTGAAGCACACCATTCCTGACTTTAAACCACACAGTATCCCCTTGTTCTGTTTGAACAACTGCCTCTTGATCTATTTACAGTTTCCTCATGCGCACAATTAAGTGTTCTGGAATTCCCATTCTTTGCAATGTTATCCATAATTTCTCATGATCCACACAGTAAAATGCCTTAGCTTAGTCAATAAAACACAGGTAAACATCTTTCTGGTATTCTCTGCTTTCAGCCAGGATCCATCTGACGTCAGCAATGATATCTCTAGTTCCATGTTCTCTTCCGAATCCGGCTTGAATTTCTGGCAGTTCCCTGTCAATATACTGCTGCAGGAGCTTTTCAATGAACTTCAGCAAAGTTTTACTTGCGTGTGATATTAATGATATTACTCAATAATTTCTGCATTCGGTTGGACCACCTTGGTCGGAGCAGCTGCTAATTGAGCCATACCCAGCACTATCACTTAAACTTTTGTTTGATAATGGCTAAGCAACTCCTGGCTGCATTGGCTATCAAGAGGATTAAAGGTACCTTTACATAACTGTTTTCTTCCTGTCCCTGTTTCCCTTCCCACTCTATGCCAGCACCAGCAAAATTTTATGTAATCAACAGTCTCAACTCAGCATTTAGAATATCCAGTCCTGGGTAAAAAAGCTTCAGATATCCTTAGCCTTCTCTCTTCCCTCAGCTTGGAACTGCAAGCCTGAAGCTCACCTACCCCTCCACCAGTTTCTAAGAGCAAGGAGAAAATTCAACGGCTTGCTGGAATTTTAATCTAGGGGCATGGTAAATTTAAGGGACAATGGGAGAAAAAAAAAAAGGCATTTATTCTTTCCCTCTTTTAATGTATTAATAGTTAAATAGAACACTTACTGTAATATTTATTTCACCTTTTTTAAAAAAATAAACACATGTAAATGTTCAGCTCAATAAAGTTTCACAGTTGAACACTCCAAAATAAGCAGCACCCAGATCAAGAAACATTTTCAGCTCCTCAGAAACTCCTCTCATGAAAATTCCATTCATTTCTCTCCACCCCAAGTATAACCATTACCCCTAACTTCTAATAGCAGAGATGAGTTGTACAAATTTTTGTTCTTTATATAAACGTATGTATATAGTATGTACTCTTTTGTGTCTGACTTCTTTTGTTTAGCATTGTTTCTGAGGCTCATGCATATTGAGTGTAGGCATAGATTGTTCATTCTCATTGTTATACATTAGTTCCATTGTATGAATATTTAACTGTATTTATTCTATTGCTAATGGGCATTTGGGTAGTTTGGGACCTGTCTTTGTCTAAAAACCAAACCCCTTGCCTTCGAGTAGATTCTGATTCATAGCGACCCTATAGGACAGAGTAGAACTGCCCCTTAGGGTTTCCAAGGGGTGGCTGGTGGATTTGAACTGCCAACCTTTTGGTTAGCAGCCAAACGTCTGCAGCACCTGGTATTCCCACGTGTTCTCCCATCGAGGTACTAACCAGGCCCGACCCTGCTTAGCTTCCGAGATCAGAGGAGATCGGCTGCTTTCAGGGTAGTATGGTCATAGACTCTTAGTCATCTAGTGCTGTTATAACAGAAATACCACAAGTGGGTGGCTTTGACAAATAGAAATTTATTTTCTCACAGTTTAGGGGGCTGTTGTTGTTGTTGCTAGGTGCCTTCAAGTCGGTTCCAACTCATAGTGACCCTGTGTATAACAGAACGAAGCACTGCCCAGTCCTGTGCCATCCTCACAATCATTGTTATGCTTTAGCACATTTCTGCAACCACTATGAAGCGACTGAAAATACCATGGCTTGGGTCAGGCACACCTTAGTCCTTAAAGTGACATCTTTACTTTTCAAAACTTTAAAGAGGTCTTTTGTAGATTTGTCCAAATGTAATGCATCATTTGATTTCTTGACTACTGCTTCCATGGACGTTGATTTTGGCTCCGAGTAAAATGAAATCGTTGACAACTTCAGTCTTTTCTCCATTTATCATGATGTTGCTTATTGGTCCAGTTGTGAAGGTTTTTGTTTTATGTTAAGGTGTAACCCATACTGAAGGCTGTAGTCTTTGATCTTCATCAGTGTTTCAAGTCCTCTTCACTTTCAGCAAGCAAGGTTGTGTCATCTGCATATCACAGGTTGTTAATGAGTCTTCCTCCAATCCTGATGCCCATTCTTCTTCAT
>NW_004444100.1:5053727-5087252 GCF_000243295.1 Trichechus manatus latirostris | reverse complement strand
TGCATATCACAGGTTGTTAATGAGTCTTCCTCCAATCCTGATGCCCATTCTTCTTCATATAGTCCAGCTTCTTGGATTATTTGCTCAGCATACAGATTAAATAAGCATGGTGAAAGGATACAACCCTGACACACACCTTTCCTGATTTTAAACCATGCAGTATCTCCTTGTTCTGTTCAAATGACTGCCTCTTGGTCTATGTACAGGTTCCACATGAGCACAATTAAGTGTTCTGGAATTCCCATGGAGGCTATGTCTTAGTCATCTATTGCTGCTATAACAGAAATACCACAAGTGGATGGCTTTAACAAAGAGAAATTTATTCTCTCACAGTCGAGTAGGCTACAAGTCCAAATTCAGGGCATCAGCTCTAGGGGAAGGCTTTCTCTGTCAGCTCTGTAGGAAGGTCCTTGTCATCAATCTTCCCCTGGACTAGAAGCTTCTCTGTGCAGGAACTGTGGGTCCAAAGGACATGCTCTGCTGCCGGCACTGCTTTCTTGGTGGTATGAGGTTCCCATGTCTCTCTGCTCACTTCTCTCTTTTATATCTCAAAAAAGATTGGTTTAAGCCACTACTTAATCTTGTAGATCTCATCAATATAACTGCCGCTAATCCATCTTATTATATCATAGTGATAGGATTTACAACATGTAAGAAAATCACATAAAATGGTGGACAATCATACAATACTGAGAATCAGGACGTAGCTAAGTGGACAGATATTTTTGGGGGACACAATTCAATCCATGACAGACTAGAAGTCCGAATTCAGGGTGCTCGCTTTAGGGGAAGGCTTTGACTGTTGACTCTGGGGGAAGGTCTCTTTTCAGCTTCTGTTCCTGGTTCCTTGGTGATCTTCCTGTGGTGTTATATCTATCTTCCCCCATCTTTGCTTGCTTCTCTGTGCCTAATCTGCTCATTTTATATCGCAAAGGTGATCGACTTGAGACGCACCTACACAGATATGGTGTCATTAACATAATAAAATCCTGTTCCCGAATGGGATTACATTCACAAGTATAGGGCTTAGGATTTACAACACAAATTCCTGAGGGACACAATTCAATCCATAACAGGGCCATTGTGAAGAGAGCTTCTGTGAACATTTCTTTTGGATATATACCTAGGCATGGAATTAATGGGTCAAAGTATGTACATGTTCAACTTTAGTAGATACTGCTAAACAGTTTACAAAGTGGTTATACAATTTTATATTCCCTTCAGCATACAAAAGTTCTAGCTGCACTCCATCTTCTCTAATACTTAGGATTTTCTGCCTCCACATGAGCCGTTCTGGTAAGTGTGGTATCCAGTGTGGTTTTAATTTGCATTTCCCTGATGACTAAAAGACATAAGGATTTTTTCAGGTGTTTATTGGCCACTTGAATATTCTCTTTTATATAATGACTTTTTAAGCCTTGTGCCCATTTTTCCATCGGGTTGACTGTCTTTTTCTTAGCTTTGGAGGTGTTCATTCCATATTCTGAATATTAATCCTTTATCAAATATATATGCTGCAAATATCTTTTACCACTCTGTGGGTTGTTTTTCTCTCTTAATAGTGTCTTTTGATGAACAGAAGTTATTCATTTTAATATAGTCCAATTTTTATTTTTTCTGGCTAACACTTTTGTGTTCTGTTTAAGAAGTCTTCGCACACTCCAAAGTCAAAAAGTTGTTCTGTTTTTCTCAAAAACTTTATTGTTTAATCTTTCATTTCTGATCTGTAATCCATCTGAAATTGATTTTTTTAGTAGTATGAGAAAAGGGTCAAATACATTTTTTTGCCATACAGATATCAAATGATCACCATTTGTTGAAAAGGCCATTACGTGCCTCTGTACTATCTTGTGATAAATCAGGTGACCATTTTCTTTCCCTCTCTCCTCTTAACAAAAATAACTAAACAACTACATTATTTAATTACAAAAATAAGAATATTAATTGTAGAAGATACAAGAAATTACAAAAACATGAACCCTCACTGTAAAAGATAAAAAAAAAACACGGTTAAGAAAATGTTAAAACTCTAGTGATCCTACCTCCCAGGTAGAATTATTATTAACACTTTTGTGTCTATGCATCATGATGCTTTTCTATGGCTGTGTACTTATAAATACTTTCAAACCAAAATGGAACCATACTGTCAATTCTGGTCTGTAAACTGCATTTCAGTTAGTATATAAGGAATATCTTCGATGTCAGCAAGTATGCATCTAAAACATTTTAATAAATAGTATTCCATTTTCCCAAGATTTGTTCGACATTTTCTGGCTCTCTTACGACCTTTCCCCGTCTTAAAAGATGTATAACTCTAGATTCACAAATTTTGAATGTGAAAGTTCTTAAACCTGTTGGTAATCACTTTAGAAAAAATAAAAACTTTAGTCAGAGAGCAACTAGTGTGGCTGTTGATTAGCAATAGTTCAACTTCCCTGTTGTTCCAGTTAGCACAATTAACTGCTGAGTTTCTTCTTTCTTGGTATAATCTTATCATGTTGGCTGAACAAGCTATATAGCTTTGCTGTCACAACACAATTAATAATTCCCCATACTCTTGAATATTTTCTTCTGTCTTTACTTAATCTAGTTCATCTATCACCCTAGTTTTGTTATTTAACATTTTTGAGCTCAGTTTCTTTATTGGTACAAAAATGAACAACGTTTCTCACTCAGAGGGTTATTGTGAGGATTAAATGAGTTAATATCTGCTGTTTAAAACAGTTCCTGGCATATAATAAACTATTACTATTATTGTTGTTTGTTATGTTGTTAGGTGCCATCAAGTTGGTTTTAACACATAGCAACCCCATGCACAACAGAACGAAACACTGCCCAGTCCTGTGTCATCCTCACAATTGGCTATCCATAAGGTTTTCACTGGCCAGTTTTTTCAGAAGTAGATCACCAGGTCCTTCTTCCCAGTCTGTCTTAGTCTGGAAGCTACCCTGAAATCTGTCCACCATGGGTGACCCTGCTGTTATTTGAAATACTGGTGGCATAGCTTCCAGCATCACAGCACCAAGCACGCCACCACAGCACCACAAACTGACAGACGAGTGGTAGATTACTGTCATTATTATTCCAAAATACTTTCTCTCTGGAAGACCACATAGACTATATAGTCTGTGTCCTCCTGTAAGATTCATCTCTTATGAACCAAAATAGTGAGCCACCGTTTATTATCTAAATGGCAAAGATTAAGGAACCCATGATACTCAGTGCTGGTGGAGGTGCAGGATAACAGCACTCTCACTGGTGGTGGTTTTAGAAACTGTTAAAATCTTTCCAAAGAGCGATTAGGCAATGCTCATCAATAGCCTTTGACCCGATAATTCCACAAAGTAGTCAAAGACTTGCACACAAAGTAGTCATGACTGTGTAATTTACTGTAATACATTGGGAAGAAAAACTAAAAGCCTCCCCCCACCCCCACTCCCCGCCCAAAAGAATTAAAGTATGGTGATTGCTATACTGGAATATTGCCTATCCATCAGAAATGTCTTCAAATAATTTTTAATGGCAAGAGAAAATGCTTACACCATGGTGTTAAGTGATGCGAGCAAGGTGTAAAATTTTGAATACAGTGTGATCCCAATTATGTAAAAAAAAAATACTGAGATAAAAGATGGGGAAAACATGTATGCTAAAATATTAACTGTGCTTGTCTCTGGTCTCTGGGTAGTAGGATTATGAATCTTTTTTCCCTTCTACAACCTTTTCTGATTTTCTAAATTTTATGTATTGAATGTATTACTTTAAAAATCAGGTGGAGGACAGTATGCTGACTGAAGTAAGCCATTCACAAAAGGACAAATATTGTATGGTATCACTTTTATAAAAAGTCAAGAATAGGTATACACACAGAAAGCAATGTTCTTTGATGGTTACCAGAGATAGGAGGGAGAGGGAAGGAGAACCGCTTTCTAGACAGTACTAAAAAACAAACAAACAAAAAAACCCCATTGCTGTCAAGTCGATTCCAACTCATAGCGACCCTATACGACAGAGTAGAACTCCCCCATAGGGTTTCCAAGGAGCGGATGATGGATTCGAACTGCTGACCTTTTGGTTAGCAACCAATCTCTTAACCACTGCCCAATATGGGTGAAGTCTGCACAACTTGTCCAAGATAAATGAGGACCCTAAGAAGTATACAAGAATAAGGGACAATTTTGGTAAATGTATGACATACAATATTGCAACGATAATAACAACCAAAAAAAAAAATGCGTGTGGTTACATAGGTAGACATGTATGCATATATGTATATAGGACAGCATATAAGCATATGTGGGTGCATGTACAGATATATCTGTAGGTATATGTATATATATGTTTATGTGCATTGCATGTATATATAGATATGCAATATATATGTATGTATATATGTATACGTGTGTGTGTGTGTGTGTGTATATATATATATATATATATATATATATATATATAGCGGGCACAGTTAGCATACTTCCTAGACATAACCAAACACCTCACAAGATTGGATTACTGGGTTTGAAGGCTTGGGACCATAGTATCATGGGACAACTTGGTCAACTGGCAGAATACAGTTCATAAGGAGAATGTTCTACATCCTAACTTGGTGAGTAGCATCTGGGGTTTTAAAAGCTTGTGAGCGGCCATTTAAGATACATCTAGCTATTGGTCTCTACTAGTCTGAAACAAAAGAGAATGAAAGAAACCAAAGACTCAAAGAAGAAACTAGTCCACAGGACGAACAGCCCATATGAACCATGGCTTCATCTAGCCTGAGATCAGAAAAACTAGAGGTGCCTGGCTACTACTGCCTACTGTTCTGACCAGAGACACAATAGAAGATCTCAGACAGAAAGGGAGAAAAATGTAGAACAAAACTCAAATTTCTAAAAAACGCCAGACTTATGAGACCAATAGAGACTAGAGGAACCCCCAAGAATATCACCCTAAGATACTCTTTGAACTTGGAACCGAAGCCATTTCTGGTGATCTCCTTTCACCCAAACAATAGATGGGCTTATAAAATAAACAGTATCATCTATGAATACTGTGCTCCCTCAAATAATCAACTATATGAGACAAAATGGTCAACATTTACCCTAAAACAAAGATGTGAAGCTTAGGAGGGGCAGGGAAGCTAGATCAATGGAAACAAAACAGAAAGAATGGAAGTAATGAGAATGCTGAGACATTGTGAAAAATGTAACTAATGTCAGGAACAAGTTGTATAAAAATTGTTAAATGGGAACCTAATTTGCTATGTAAACTTTCACCTAAAACACAATAAAATGTTCTTTAAAAATCAGGGGAAAAAGCTATTTTAAAATCTACTTTTACATATGACAGAACACCAGATGCATAATGGAAAGAAAAATTACTTGCCAGTCACCAAAGTAACATACAGGTCAGTGTTTGGACACAAAATGATTTAGTGTATCATTTTGAGGGAAAAAAGTGAGAAATTAATCTCGTTCAACAAAATCTTATTAGTCCATTATAAAGATCAACTCTAGGATTGAATTTTATTAGAGCTGTAATTGTGTTACTATAAGGGGCTGGTGAAACCCAACCCAACCCACTGCTTAAAGCACTCAGCTGCTAACAAAAGGTCAAACCCACCAGCAGTCCACGGAAGAAAAATGTGGCAGCCTGCATAGAGATTTACAGCCTTGGAAACCCTATGGAGGCAGTTCTACTCTGTCATATAGGGTCACTATGAGTTGGCATTCGACTTGACGTCAGTTGCTTTGGTTTTGGTTTTTGAGTTACTATACGCAATACTGGTGGCGCTGTGATTAAGAAATCAGATGTTAACCAAAAGATCTGCAGTTCAGATCCACCAGCTGCTCCTTGGAAATCCTATCAGGAAATTCTACTCTGTCCTATAGGGTCACTATGAATCAGAATTGACTTGACAGCAATGGGTTATATGCAACACTACATAGATGATTACAACAGAAATGTGGGGACCTTTCTTCACTGCATACAATTTCTTTTTTTTTTTCGTTGTTTTCATTATGGTTCTCAGTGTACTTTATTCTCCTGCTGTCTAGCTAAGCAGCCAACACAGGACAGAAATGGGTAGCACTGAGGTCACTGCATACAATTTCTAATCAGTTAATCCTGGTATCATCTTTTCAAAAATTACAGCTTGATGAGATCAAGAGGAAATAACTAAGAATCCCTATTATTACTCTGGCCCCACAAATGGACTTTAAAAACCATATTTAGCCCCAAAGAAATGTTTAGAGCCCTTTCTACACCTGCCAGTGACTTAGCAATATAATAGGGGAATCAGTACTTTAAGAAACAGGTTAAATATTAACACACTGAGGGCATTTACTCAACATTCATTGGTGATAACTGCTACAGGTAAGTATTAAATGTGCCATGGGATGGCTAATTAAGCCTGAGAGAGTCTGGGAAAGCTTCTCATAGGAAATGCCACTGAGATGGCTTTTGAAAGATCAATAAAGGAGAAGAGGGAGAAGGAATTCTAGGTAAAAGGAACAGTATACGCAAAGGTAACGAGGCATTAAAGAGTTTTAGAAAAGATTATATTAACTCACATGAGATGGTATATGTGATTTTTTAGCTTCAAATCTGGGCAATGGCACGAGAAGATTCCTTAAGGTTCTTTGTTCTAGAATTCTAGGACAATGTGTTTAGAATTTTGACACAAAATAAAGTGTTTACCATGTATAATTCCAAGTGTGAATTGCTAAGCAAGATCAGAAGAGTTTGAAAAAATTTGCCACCAATCCAGTCTTAAACAAGATTGCCTACATACGCATGAAGATAGGTGATACTTATTTTGTAACAATCCAAAAGTGATGGTATCAGAAAATTTCTTTGCACATACAGCTAGTCACTTATAATGGGGTTCCACTCCAACTTACGTAGGATATCTTTTTTTTTTCTTAGTTTTCATTATTATTGCCTTTTATTGTCAGTATCTTTATAAATCCTATCTTGTCTTTGGGGGTTGGAAACATTACATATAAATTTACAGATAATGATAACATTAGCAAATTACATGCTGCAACATTGTATGTTGTACATATTACTAACAATAAAATGTACAAAAAAAGACAGTCTTAAGTACAGTTTGTCATAATTTGAATACATAGTAAGTTGAACACTACCTTGATACACATTTATACATTTCATTATTTTCCCTCTGATACTAAAATTCCATTTTACTTTTAGTTTATTGCTAGGTCCCTGGGTAGTGCAAATGCTTAAGCACTGGACTACTAGCTGAAAGGTTGGAGGTTCGAACCCACCCAGAGATGCCTCAGAAGACAAACCTGGCCATCTTCTTCCAAAAACCCTACGGAGTAGTTCTAGTTTAAAATACATGAGGTTTCCATGAGTCAGAACTGACTCCACAGCAACTAACAACAAC
The DNA here is from genome assembly GCF_000243295.1 of Trichechus manatus latirostris. Classification (NCBI taxonomy): domain Eukaryota; kingdom Metazoa; phylum Chordata; class Mammalia; order Sirenia; family Trichechidae; genus Trichechus; species Trichechus manatus. The sequence goes on along the minus strand of NW_004444100.1, from coordinate 5,079,847 downwards.
AGTTAATTGCTAATAAGGAGGTTTATAAAGAGAAGACCATGAAAAATAATGATGGAGTGGTAGATGCGGGGTGGGGGTGGGGGTACTTTCCACAGATTATTTTATTTGGGGCATTTTTTTTTTTTTATTTGTAAAAGAACTGCATTTGATTGTGGTCTTTTAAGAAAAATAGTTTTTGTGCATGTATTTTTAATAACGATTTTATTGAGATATAATTCACATACCATAAACTGAAAATTATTTTAACAAAAAACTATCGTCTTACCAGATAACACTTAATATTTTGATATATACATATTTCTAATCTTTCTTCCGAAATAGATTTTTCTTAGATGTAAGCACCTGACTTGAAGCACTAAAAACACAGTAGTAGTTATAAAAAAATTTCATTGATTTTTTCAAAAAGTATGTTAAATACATACCCAACACATATATTATGTAAAAATATCCCAAATGTATAGTGGTAGTTATCTCAGGGAGGGTTAAGCAGGGCCAGGGTTGTTGAGAGGGTAGTGGGGACAAAAAGAGATTTTAGCTTTATATCTATTGTTCTAATTTTTTTAAAAGGAGAATAGATTCAGTGTAACTTAAGAATTTAAACATTAAAAAAAAAGAAAAAGCCAAACATAAAAAAAAGTCACTGCATTGATAAAATAAACTTTGAAGGGGGCGGTTATAATTAATAGAATTAACAAGTTCAGTCTTGAAAGAGAAAATAATTTCAGCAGACTTGCTCCACCAACATGGCCTCATCCCCACTCCTTCTACAACCATTCTGACTAATTAGTTTCAAAACCATTAATATTGCATCATATGATCAAGAAATGTTGGAATCATCACAGTCCTCAGAAATTCAGGTAGCTGAATCGGTTTTTAAATTTTTTATTTCTCTCCATAAGTATGTTCCTGATGATCAATTTTCAGCAACTCTTAAAGGAATGCTGATTAGAGTCAGCTTAATTAACACACAAACACTGAATACCTATGTGTTTCAGAAATGTTCCAGACCACTTGGGGTTATAGCAACAGATACTCTCCATAAAGAGATTAAATAAACAACTAAGCTGCATAATTGTGGTTTCATTTTTAAACTATACACAATTTACCTAGGATTAGATGGCATCTTTAGGATACTAGTACAGTTCCTTCTCAGTGTGATGGCATCAGGAACATCAGATAAATTCAGGTGTGGTCGGGCCCTGGTATAACCAAACTGTGCATAAGAGGCAGCAGCTGTTCATAATGCAGGTATGCAGCAAAGTTTATAATGCTTCACTTCATGTGATTTTTCTCTCTACTAGGCCTATGTCTAATAGGAGTGGAGTTGGCATTTCTGCATATGTAGCAGCTAGAAACAAGAAAGAGATATATATACCTAGGCTGAGGCATAGATAATCCCAGAAACAAAAACACACAAAGAATACGATGACCTACTTTATCTCAATTTATTGTTCTCTTGGTGGCCCCATTTGATGTGTCATCAACATGCCACTCTTTGGAGTCTTCGGGTCTCCCTCAGGAGCTTCCTTTTGCAACATACACCTGCTCTCCGCTACTGTGCAACAGCATGATAAGAAATACTATATCTTTACTCTGCCTAGGTAGGCAGTACGTACCATTTTACTATACTGTTGTTACATGAAACTTTTTCTGTCAGAGGCCTATTTTGAATAAAGTGCTAGGCAAAGAAGAATGAAATGTTGAAATTAAATATCCAAGTACAAAAGATGCTACAGTAAAAATTAAAAAAAAAAAGGACAGAGCCCGAATTCCTTATCCATACTTCTCACATCCACAAAGCTCTAAAAACATAAAGTTTCTTCACAAGTTTGGCAGTAAACTTATCTGGCAGTAAAACCTGTGCTGACTCAATCTGAGGCCCCTTGTTAGCAGAGTTATTTATACATTCACAATAGAAATGCTTGAAAATGGGGTGTTTCCCCAGACCTTTTTTGGGGAGTTTTAAGTAGAATATTTTATATGTACCCTGCTACTTTTCTAAAACCTGAAAAATTTTGATTCCAAATCACAACTAGTCCTAGTTTTCAAATAAAGAATTATCAAGCAGTATTTTCCCAAACCGTTAATGACACGGTGATCCTACCAAACCCAAAGACAGTCCCAATAAACGTTTTTGTTCCATAAAATGTCATTAAGGTTAAATCCCCAGGAAAAGAGAAAAGACATATTAGAAGAACTGCAGAAATAAACAGACTGCACAAAAAATTGCCACAGGAATAACTTGGCACATGATGTACCTATAAGACATTGTATAATTTCCAGTAGTTATTGCATTCATGGGTGGTGCAAGCAGTTAACACACTCAGCTACTAAATGGCTACTAACCAAAATAGAGGCTTGAGTCTACCCAGAGGCACCTCAAAAGAGAGGCCTGGTGCTCTACTTCTAAAAAATCAGCCACTGAAAACCTTATGGAGCATAGTTCTATTCTGACACATATGGGGTCACCATGAGTTGGAACTGACTCGATGGCAACTAGTTACTGGTTGGTTTACTGAATCCATAAAGGTGGCATATAGCACTGCTACTAATAATTGCTGCCTAAAAATGGTAAGTGCCACTCTTTTGAAGCTTCTTTTAGATGTAATGCTCAAAGATATTCAGGGGTTCTCAATCCAGTTGAATATTAGAAACTCCCGGGGAGCTTTCTAAAAATATCCATGCATGGCCTCGCCTTCAGATATTCTAATTTAGTTGGTCTAGAGGGGACTTGGCAACAGTGCTTTAAAAAACTCTCTAGGATGCAAGCAGCCATCCAAGGCACAACAATTGGTCTCTATCCACAAGAATCAACAGAGGAAGGAGAGTCAGGAAGAGAAGGAGTATATGGAATGTGTGGCTAATTGCCTCCATGAATAACTGCCTCTTCTGCCATGAGGTCAGAAGAACTGGATAATGCCTGGCTATAATTACTGAACATTTTGATCAAAGATTCCATAGAAGAATCCTGATCAAAAGGGAGAAAATGCAGAACAGAATTTCAAATTCTCATGGACTCCAGGCTTTCTGGAGCCATGGAGGCTGGAAGAACTGAAACTATTGCCCTGAGATAATCTTTAAATCTTAAACCAAAAATATCCCCTGAAGTCATCTTAAAACCAAACAATAGTTTAGTTTAACTAGTAAAAAAGGTCTACCTTGAACATTATGCTCTTTTAAGAACTGTCTATATGGAATCAAATTGACAGTAGCAAGTCGGAAGATTAGATAGGAACCTAAGGGGCAGTGAGTTTATGTTAATGAGGGAAGAACAACTTAGAAAAGGAGGGTGAGAATGGTTGCACAACTTGAAGAGAGTAATCAATGTCACTAAATTGTACATGTAGAAACTGTTGAATTGGTGTGTGTTTTGCTGTGTATATTCTCAACAACAAAATAAATAAAATTTAGAAGGGGGAAAAAAAAAAACAACTCATATGATAACCAGAACAGAATTAATAAGAATTTGACAAACTGTGGAAAATGTAATCAATGTCACTGAATAATTTGTGTAGAAACTGTTAAATGGGAACCTAATTTGCTGTGTAAACTCCCACCAAAAACACAATAAAGTATTATTTAAAAAAAAAAAAAACAACTCTCTAGGTGATTCTAATGTGCAGTCAGAACTTTAAAAAGTCCCAATATGCAGGCTAAACCCCAGACAAGCTAATCAGAATCTTTGGGGGTAAAGCCCAGACTAAAGTTTTTTTGTTTTTGTTTTTGTTTTTAAAGATATCCCAGTGATTCTAATGTACAGCCATAGCTGAAAACCATTGGTTGAGACCCACTGAGTTGCCTGGCTTAAGGATTAGGGTGTCAACTGTCCTTCTTTTTCCTTAACCAAGTCAGTCCTATATCATCACTGTAGTAGGGTCTGGATCACTAATAAAGAATTCTAAGTTTTATCCGCTCTGATGGTGTAAAGGAGGCAGGGATAGAAAGGTATGGAAATCATATGAGAAACATTTTTAAATACTTTTAATAAAATAATTTGTACTAAATCAAAACTCTTTTAGCACACAGTAAATCACAGTGAAGAACAACATCAAAAAGTAGAATTCACTTTAATTGAGGCTGCAATGTAAAGGAGAGCACAACTTAGAAGGTACATAGCATCTTCCAGCAACTTCTAGCATAGCAAATAAACAATAATTTTCCAGTGACTTTAATTGTTTAGGAGGTCAATGCTAAACCAGATTCCAGAGCATATTTCAAAGAATGTTAGAAAATATATTCAGAAAGTATTAAATTCATGACAACTCCTGCTCAGAGAGCGATTGAAACATAGTAAGGTGCACATTTTTTAGATACAAATCTCTTTTGCTTTTACTTTAAAAGTATTTTTTCATGCATTCTGACGGTCATCTGAAAAAGACTTTTACTTTTTTTTTAATCACTAACCCTGAGGCAGGAAGGAAAATGTAGAGTATACAACACAGCTCACTAGGAACCAAATTCAATACTTTTCACAATTGTGAATGGGGAAGTCCAAGATGCTAAATTTATTTAGGCTTCCACACACATCACCATAGTCTGCTTTAAACAGACACAACATTTGGGTAACTGTCACAGTGGCTTTTGTCTGCCACAACTGAGAACCATTTTAAAATTTCATCACTTTTAATCCTTACACTGATTAAAACAAAGCAAAATTTATATCAGCCAGGTAGGAAAGAAGCCCTGGTGGTGCAAACGATTAAGCAGTTGGCTACTAAGCGAAAGGCTGAGGGTTGGAATCCACCTATTGGCTTGTGGGAGGAAGATCTGGTGAACTGCTTCTGTAAACATTACAGCCAAGAAAACCCTATGGGGCAATTTTACTTTTTCACATGGGGTCACTATGAGTCGAACATTACTCAACAGCGCCCTACTCCAACTCCACTCCACTAGGTAGGAACTTTCAGTTTCAGGAGTGGATAATACAGCTTCACTGCTAAGAAGCTCCATCCAGCAGAAGAAAAATATGTGTAAGTTCTATGCTCTCTTCTCTTTCACTAGAAAGATATTAGTGGTTACAACAGAGCTGATGAGAGCAAAAAATGTGGAATCCCATTATAATGGAATATGAGAGAAGCTGGTATTTCTGCTTATACCACTAAAATTACTATTCTTAAGATAGAACTTGGAATTGAAAATTTAGCTGAACTCACCACAGTTTCAACCTGTGAAAATAATGTAAGATTCACTCCCTGGGCCACAAAACACAAGCAGCTGTTGGGAGCAAGAGAGCAATAAGGACAGAAGAAAACAGATTCACAGCATTATTATCAAGAATGGGTTTTCCTGCTATATACTTTGCCTCATTCGTTGCGCTGTTGACCACCATGCCTGTGCTTTCATCCAAACCTGGAAGGGAAGGAAGCAAGTGAGGTAAAAAATCCAAACGACTTGATTTTAAAAAAAGAACAAACTGGCTTTTCTCCGCCAAAGGAGACAATCTATTAGATTCTCGCCACTTCTAAAATGGTTTTTAGTAGATAATTTACATAGCGAGAGATATGAAACCTTTGATTACAAATAACATCTTTGAATAAATGGGTTTCCCTACACATCAATACTGTTCTCTCAACACTCCTGAAGATTCTTCAGCAGTAGAAAGGAGAACATGAAAAGCAGAGATGGCATGAAACTGGCAGGCTGGGCTGCCTTCCCAGTGGTTCCTTTCCAAGACCAACCTATGAGGCCCCTGAGAGTAGAGGTCACATCTGTGGCCTCAGCACTGGATACATAGGGCCCAGCATGGAGTTGACACAAAGGAGGCACATAAAGATCTACTGAATGAATTAATCTCCCCCACTGCCCACATTTTTTCCACTTACTCAATATGATATGAAACTTCCCCAGTTAGAGAGCTATTGACCCTTTAGTGTAAATTAAAATCAGATTGCTTCCTCCTTGGCAGCTAGTTGAGGCTAACAAAACTGAAAGAACACACATTCTGACTGGTGGACAGGGGAGGGGAAGGATGGGCAAATCATCTTCGGGCATCAACAGCACTGGGAAGACTGTATTTTCAGGGAACCTTTCTCCAGGCTCCCAGTATCTTCACGATGCTAATCAAAGGAGAAAACAGGGTTGATGAGAGTGTGGAACAATTCACACCTAACAATACGTTGGTACAATAACCAGACGGGAGAGCCTCAGAAGCAAAACACAAAAACTGACTCTCCCATATATCTTGGGTGGGGCTGAAAGCTTAGTGGGGAGGAGGATAAGCATGATATCACAGTGGAAAAGTAGGTTATGTGTGCGTTAGTCATGTTAGAACAATAATTATTTCTCAGAGGTACTTAGAAAACATATGGAAGGCGGTGCATTAAAATTATCTGATCCCAAAATGTCCTGCTTTCCCAAGATTAGGTGAAGTCCCATAAGCAAAAGCAAAAGCATCTCTTTCCTACACTATTGTATCCTGCCCATACAGCTTCTAATCATTGCTCAGCAGGACTAATTCTCTTTCAATTAATTTAAAGCAAAAGAATAAAAAAAACAAAATCATAGAAGAGACTTTATCATTCTTGATTGCACAACTCCCTGTCTTTGGGTTTGTTTGCACTCTTGCATCTTTTTTTTTTTCTTTCATATGTCTTTAATACATCAGTAAGTTGCAATAACAAGATAAGTTCTTACCAGAAAACTGCATTGTCGCTCCTAAATAGGAGTCCAGAATTGATCCTAGTAATCCAGCCAGACCCCCAAATGCAATAATTGGCCACTGGGGAGCAGAAATGTCTAAATCATTTACAAAAGCCAACTGTGTGAGGAAGTACGTGACGCCCACAAAGGTACCACCAAGGAGACTGGCGGTAAGGCCCACCAACGTAACCCCTCCGTTGGTCCCTGAAGAAGAAACACGCACAAAATCATCTGGTTAACAAACAGCAAAAACATAAAGCGAACATTTTTGGTATCCATCTAATCAAGACTAATAAAGAGTTCTCTTTCATCCAATCCAAAGACCACGGCCAACTTAGAAAATAGTCTTTTCTCCTTCATAACTCCTGACATTCTAAGCTTTGAAACGGCACGGTTTAGTGGAGCTAGAATGCCTGGGTTTTGATCTTAGTTCTACGATTTCTAAGCTGTGTAACTGTAGTTAAGTTACCTACTTCTTTGTGCCTTAGTTTCCTTGTCTGTAAGATGGAAATAATAAATGAACCAACTCGTGTGATTATTATGAGTACTAAATGTTAACCTACGTAAAGCAGTTAGAACAGTGGTTTGCACATAGTAGGTATTCAAAACATGTTAGCTGTTATGATGATGATGTAGTAGGAGGAGGAGGAGTAAAAGTAGTAGGAGTAGAAGATGATTATGTCAATGGGGAACTGAGATATATGTTAAAGCACTAAACACATAAGAGGCCTTCAAGGAATACTTAATTGTTCACTTCCTTTCCCTTCCCTATTAATATGTTCATGGGTCAATCTCTATGTTCTTGCATTGTTTATCTAGGACTTGCTAACATTTCTTGCAAATATTAGTTATTATCATCAATTTAATAGCCTTCGCGATTTTCCAGTTAAGGAGATAGGCCAAATAAAATTCTTAGAAGGCTCTTAAATAAGATACACAAGAAATGAACAAGTTTTTTGTTTTTGTTTTTTTAAAGAACTCAAATCAGGACTTACCAACTGGAACTTTCTCCCAGGTTGTTATCAGCCTTGGCAGGCTTTTACTCAGAACAGTGCCAACTTCTGAAGCCCACGTGTCTCCAGCAGAACAGGCCAGTGCAGCCAAGAGAGACAGACACATCCAAGAAGCAGTGTACTGCTTGGAAAAGTCGATTGGAATTTCCCCTGGGCCATTTTCTATCATGTACAGCAGGGCCAACTCTGTGGGCACAGCTCCATTACAGAACACCTGAACCCAATTCCTCTGCCCCCCTGGAAACAACCAAGCAGACAAAAAGCACAAGAAATATTTTCTTCTCAGAAGGAAAATCATGCAGTTATAGAACTTACACTTTAAAATTTAAGAAAAATGAACTAAAATGAAAAAAAAAGGATTAAAAATTGTTTGGCACCTTTGTCCACATATACTGTTACTAATAAATCAAAAATAATTAATGATAGGCTTTAATGTTTCTAAATTTCTGCTGTTACTTGTTATGTGGTGAAACAATAAACTATATTAGGCTGCTACTTAATGTAATTCTCATATGAAATGTATCTGTTTCAACAGTCTAAACACTTTCTAATTAACATTTTCATGTTAGGATGAAACAAAGCCTACTATTTCAAGCAATGTCAAACGTAACTCATTTTACCTTCTTTATATTCTGAATCTAGACGCTTCTTTGTTTCTCCCTTCCATTTAGTGAGTTTCGAAGAGGAAAGGAAAAACACCAGCAAAGAGGTAAAAAAGCTTAAATTTGCAATGGTTAGGATAAATCCAACCACTAGCCCTGAAAGAAACATATATACACAGGATTAGTCTTAGTCCATACGTAAATGCTGTGAAAAGAGAATGGATATTTTTCAATTATTTTCTCCATTATAACCTGAAATGTACATTTCCAATAACTTTACATTGTTACCAACATTTTACCAAGTGGTAAACTGAATGCCATTTTGATTAAATTGAGACACATATTTTTACCATCTTTATTCTTTTTTCAAACAAACTATGCTATGTGAACATAAGATATTATTTTTAGACAAGCTTTTAATAAACAGTTATTTAATAATCAATTGTTGGGAGCTAGGATTCTCACTAAGGAAGAAAAGACATACAAGTATGGAATGGGGCAAGGCAAGAGAGAACCCTGTGAGGATGGATTGGAATTGGAGGTATTAGTGTGATTTCATAATTTATAAGATATGTAATATGCATGTGTATATTCATGCATGTATGTACGTGTTTATTTATTTATTTGCCCTATCTACTGAAAGGGCCAAGAAGCAAAGACACGTCAGTAGCTGTGAGCACACCAGAAAGCGAGGCCCATGCATGGGTATTTTTAGAAAGCTCTCTGGGAGATTCTAATGTTTAACTGGGTTGAGAACCCCTGAATATCTTTAAGCATTACACCTAAAAGAAGCTTCAAAAGAGTGGCACTTGCCATTTTTAGGCAGACAACTATTAGTAGCACTGCCGTATACTGCCTTTATGGATTCAGTAAACCAACCAGTAACTAGTTGCCAGTGAGTCAATTCCAATTCATGTGACCCCATATGTGTCAGAATAGAACTATGCTCCACAGGGTTTTCAGTGGCTGATTTTTTAGAAGTAGGTCACCAAGCCCTTCTTTTGAGGTGCCTCTGGGCAGACTCGAGCCTCTATTTTGGTTAGCAGCCATTTAGTAGTGTCACTTCCTCCTATATCCCCTCTGCCCCCATCTCTATCCTTTAGTCTCCCTCAAACCTTTGTAGGTAACCAAGCTCACCTGTTTCCTGGTTTATCATTCCTGTGTTTCTTTTTATAAAGATAAGCAGATATATGTGTGTTTCCTTATTTTCCCTTCTTTCTTACACACGGTAGTATTCTTTACATGTTCTTCTGAACTTTCAAGCTAACCTTTGATAATAATTTTATAGTCCTTCCTTCAGGGAGAGAACTGCTAATTTGCCAATGGGCACTCATTTCACTGTCACCCAAGAAATTGACATTCTGCTTTGTAAATTGGTTCCTCATGAGTTCGGCTAAGTCTAAATTTGAGAGTGCATCTAATCTGGGGGTCTGGCAAAAATCTAACTTCTGGACCTGCAGAATTGGGGAGCAGTCTCCTAGAATGTGATAACCACACTTAGGTACTGTTATCTTGTGTGGCTTTATCCAAGATGTCTGCTGGATCTCTAGTTTTTCTATTTTATTTCTAACTAACCCCAAATCAAACCCATTGCCACTGAGTTGATTCCAACTCATAGTGACCCTACAGGACAGAGTAGAACTGCCCCATAGGGTTTCCAAGGCTATAAATCTTTACAGAAGCAGACTGCCATATCTTTTGCCTGCAGAGTGGCTAGTGGGTTTGAACTGCTGACCTTTTGGTTAGCAGCTGAGCACCTTTAACCACTGCACCATCAGGGCTTCCCTTTCTTTCTAACTACAAACTGTTAAATAATAGAACAGGGGACCAGGTTCCCATTTCTTTAATAACCCTCTCCATTGCTCAGCTCAAGTTCAAGCCACCACAACTATTCACATACAGTTGTTGATTAATCCGTCCAAAGATGCTCAATTACTGACATTCTACTTAAGTTTAGTATATTTTAACTGAGTGCAAGAAACAAGGTAATGTGGTTGTTGCTGCTGTTAGTTGTTGTCGAGTCGACTCAACTCATTGTGACCTTATATATATCAGAACAAAATGCCTTCTAGGCATTAAAGATAAAATACCTAGTATAGGACCCTTTGATCTATGGACTTGCATTATTGACTGTTTCTCAGACTCTGCTCTCAGCAAAGCAACCTTCTAATCATAATATGACTTCTCAAGTAGCATGACCACAAGAATAGGACACGCCTGAATGGTGACGTTTCCATTCCGGTCTGACTGGTGGTTCTATATTTTATCAGATTGACAAAGTGGCATTCTGGCTCATACATCAGTTCCTTATGATAATAAACAGCGTTATACAGTTTTGTTGGCTCTGATCAACTCTAGGTACCTAACAGAGCGAGGTTTCTACTCAGAAGGACAGAACACCAAACCTGAACCATGGGAAACAGGGATAAGGCCACCCATGTGAGACCGCACAGAGTACAACTAGCTGGTCTTTCCTGGCAACACCCCATCTTGCTGTGCTCCTCCATCACAAAGCATCTCTTTCTGGGGATTAATGCCACAAAACCATCTTATTTATCATCTGTCTCCCCAGACTAGTAATGTAAACTCTTTGACAGTGGAATTTTGGTCCATTTTTGTTCACTGTTAAATCCTTTGCCCAGAACAGTACCTGTCACACAGAAGACTCTCACTAAATATTTGTTGAATAATCAGAGAAGCTGGACTATATGAAGCAGAATGCAGCATCAGGATTGGAGGAAGACTCATTAACAACATGCGATACGCAGGTGACACAACCTTGCTTGCTGAAAGTCAAGAGGACTTGAAGTACTTGCTGATGAGGATCAAAGACTATAGCCTTCAGTATGGATTACATCTCAACATAAAAAAAACAAAAATCCTCACAACTGGACCATTAAGCAACTTCACGATCAATGGAGAAAATACCGAAGTTGTAAAGGATTTCATTTTACTTGGATCCACAATCAACGCCCACGGAAGCAGTAGTCAAGAAATCAAACAACGCATTGCATTGGGCAAATCTGCTGCAAAAGATGTCTTTAAAGTGTTAAAAAGCAAAGGTATCACTTTAAGAACTAAGGAGCACCTGACCGAAGCCATGATGTTTTCAATCGCCTCATATGCATATGAAAGCTGGACAATGAATAAGGAAGAGGAAGAAGAATTGATGCCTTTGAATTATGGTGTTGGAGAAGAATATTGAACATATCATGGACTGCCAGAAGACTGAACAAATCTGTCTTAAAAGAAGTACAGCCACAATGTCATTAGAAGCAAGGATGGTGAGACTTTGTCCCACATACTTTGGACATGTTATCAGGAGGGACCGGTCCCTGGAGAAGGACATCATGCTTGGTAAAGTAGAGGGTCAGCAAAAAAGAGGAAGACCCTCAACGAGATGGACTGACACAGCGGCTGCAACAATGGGCTCAAGCATAACAATAATTGTGAGGATGGCGCGACCGGGCAGTCTTTCGTTCTGATGTACATAGGGTCGCTATGAGTCGGAACTGACTTGACGGCACCTAAGAACAACAAATATTTGTTGAATGAATGAATGGAAAAAGAAAAAAAGTAAATCACTAAACCTAATGGTCTTAGCAAGTAAAATTAAATTTAAACTTGCCAAGCCTAAGACTTGATGACTAGTTGTCCATGTTCATGTGTTCAAAGAACCACATTCAATAAATAGAGAAAACTTCCTTGGAACAAGTCACCTGCACAGTGCTTTACAATTTACAAACAGTAGAAGGAAAACAATAACAATAACTTATGAGGCAGACACTATTATTATCTCCATTGTGCAGGCCAGGAAAGTTAAGTAACTTGCCCACAGTCACATAACTAGTAAGTGGCAGAGCCCAGATTCAAAAATAGGTAGTACGGCTCCAGAGTCTACACTTTTGGCACTATGCTATTCTGCCTCTTTATATGAAAATTTATTCCAATCAAAAATTCTCCTTAATATTTGACCCAATGATCAAGAACTTACCCATGGTACTTTGCAAGAGGACCTGCATATGCCAGAGACAAAGGACTTAATTAATGTCTCTTCTTGGTTTTTAGTTCATATCTTGCACATAGTGGGCACTCAATTGTTCAGAAGAAGACAAGGAGATTAAAATCAAAATAGCCTTCCTGAGCAACAGCAGATTAAAAAAAAAGAGAGAAAAATGTATATTTCAGCTCTGGGGACTCTTCAAGCACCACAAGAAGCAGTTATCATTCTGGGATAAGCTTTGGGATAAATAGGTTAAGGGTTTAGCACACTCTGGCATATTTCCTACCCAGGTACTACGTGGCTTTTAACACTAAGGGAGTTGAAACAGGGATGGACTCCTTCAGCAGGCAGGCTGCTCACAGCCTGATGCCAGCCGCTGGGGCACACCACTGCTCTCTCCTCTACTGTAAAAAGATGTCACAAGGCAATACAACAATTTTTGCCATTGAGATCCTTAGTCAAATTTAAGGAATCCAAGTCTTTTCTTTCCTGCTTTCACTTTCCAATTTGGCAAAAAACAATGTGGAGGTTGGGGAAGAGGGAAGAATGGAGAGGAGCAGAAAAAACAAAATTGATGATAAGACTGATATTTGTTGAAGCGGGGTGATGGGTATACAGGAGTTCACTGCACTATTCTCTCTTCTTTAGTGAACGGTTGAAATATTCCATAGGTTTAAAGCAATAACACTCTCTTGAACTCAGTCATCTGATTTCTCTGATTAATTCCATCACCGTGCCTATTACCCACTGAGCTGTGTCACATACTGTGGGGGAATACAGAAATGAAACAAAACATTATCTGCCTTCAAGAAGCTTACTATATAGCTGAGGAGACATGTAGCTCATTAACATAAAAAATTAAACAGATATGATTGCAGTAGAAGCCAAGAACTATGAGAACATGTACTAGGAAGGAATAATTTATCCCTACCCACAGAAATGGGGAGGCCTTGAAAGCTAAATAGGATTTTTATAAATAAAGAAGAAGAAAGGGGCACTTTAGGCTGAGAAAACAACATGAGTCAAGTCATGCAAGTGGGAAGACACAGGTGTATTCTAGGGAAAGGTGTGGCATGGCAAGCACATAAGGTCTGTACAGATATGTTGGGGAGATGACGCTAGATGGGTATGACAGGGAAAAATCAGGGAAGAGCCTTGGATCCTTTCTAAGAAGTTCATCTTTACTCTAAAAAGCGAAGGGGAATCAGAAAGAGTGGAGTTTGTTTTGTGTGACCAGGAGTGGGGAGGGAAAAGATGAGGAAAAGATAACATACCAAAAGATCAAGCTGGAAAGGCTCATTTTTATCTGCAAGAAAAAGTGCAAGTTCCTAAGCACACATTCAAGGATATGTATTAATTCTACCCGTTCAAATTTGAGCACTACTGTGTGTCAGGCTCCATTTATGTGCTAGGAAACAGCAGTACATGTTTCCAAAATCCTAGCCTCTTAGAATTTACATTCTAGTGGAGAAGACAGACAGCAGAAAAGATAAATAGGTACAGTGTATTAAAAAACAAAAACAAAAAACACTAAACCCATTGCCGTCGAGTCGATTCTGACTCACAGTGACCCTACAGGACAGAGCAGAACTGCCCCATAAGGTTTCCAACGAGTGGCTGGCGGATTTGAACTGCCAACCTTTTGATTAGCAGCTAAATGCTTAACCACTGTGCCACCAACGCCCCGTACAGTGTATAGCAGCAGTTATCAAAGTTTGGTCCTGATCCTCTCTACACATGCCTAGTATCACTCATACCAAAGTACTAATCTAAGACAGAACTATCCCCTCTGGTACACTGATCCAGTTATTCAGTTATTCACACTCTCAACTTCCCTGTCTCTTTACCGCTTATATCTTATGGCTTCTTCTTGGAAGTTAATCTCAGATTCAGCTTTTCTGCTTCATGCCCACTGCACAAATATAGTCTAGGCCTATGTAGCCTATAATCTACATGACCGCAATAGCATTCTAATTAATCTCCCTACATCAGACTCCTCCTCTTCCAATTCACTTTGCCTATAGCTGCCAAAGAGATCTTATTTTAACATAACATTTTATCAGATTGCTCTTACCTGAAGAACCTTCATGGCTCCATATTGCTTTTATTTTTAAAAAACAAAAACAAAAAACAAAGCTTTGCTATTGTCGTTAGGTGCCGTCAAGTCAGTTCCGACTCATAACGACCCTATGTACAACAGAATAAAACACTGCCCAGTCCTGCGCCATCCTCATGATCATTGTTATACTTGAGCCCACTGTTGCAGTCACTTTGTCAATCCATCTCATTGAGGGTCTTCCTCTTTTTCACTGACATTCTACTTTACCAAGCACGATGTCCTCCTCCAGAGACTGATCCCTCCTGATAACATGTCCAAAGTATGTGAGACGAAGTCTTGCCATCCTTGCTTCTAATGAGCATTGTGGCTATACTTCTTCCAAGACAGATCTGTTCGTTCCATGATATATTCAGTATTCTCCGCCAACATCATAATTCAAATGCATCAATTCTTTGGTCTTCCTTATTCATTGTCCAGCTTTCACGTGCATATGAGGTCATTGAAAACACCATGGCTTGGGTCAGGCACACCTTAGTCTTTGAAGTGACATCTTTGCTTTTTAACACTTTAAAGAGGTTTTTTTGCAGCAGATTTGCCCAATGCAATGCGTTGTTTGATTTCTTGACTACTGTTTCCATGGGTGTTGATTGTGGATCCAAGTAAAATGCAATCCTTCACAACTTCAATATTTTCTCCATTGACCATGAAGTTGCTTAATGGTCCAGTAGTGAGGATTTTTGTTTTCTTTATGTTGAGGTGTAATCCATGCTGAAGGCTGCAGTCTTTGATCTTCATCAGTAAGTACTTCAAGACCTCTTGACTTTTAGAAAGCAAGGCTGTGTCACCTGCATGCTGTTAATGTGTCTTCCTCCAATCCTGATGCTGCATTCTTCTTCATATAGTCCAGCCTCTCAGATAATTGGCTCAGCATACACATTGAATACGTATGGTGAAAGGATACAACTCTGACACACACCTTTCCTGGCTTTAAACCATGTAGTATCTTCTTTTGTTCGAACAACTGCCTCTTGATCTAGGTACAGGTTCCTCATCACAATTAAGTGTTCTGGAATTTCCATTCTTCGCAATGTTATTCATATGATATATAAATCAAAAAGTTGATAGTCAGTGGAATCCAAAAAAAATGGAGGCTCTGGGGTAAACACTGGCAGTGCTTAGAAGCCAAAACCAAAAAAAATAAACCTGTTGCCATCAATTCTGACTCAAAGGCAGTGTCTTTCCAAATACTTTCTAGGATGCAGCGGGCCCTTTCAAGCAGAAGCCTGGTATGTACATCCCTATTGCGGAGATGATGCACCAGGTTATGAAAGCCTGAGGCTATTAAACATCTCAAGTCAACGAATTGGCCATAACTATTATTAAAACTCATCTTGCCTGATCCTTTTACCCATCATGCTATGTTGCCTCCATAACAGCCTACTCTATTTTTAAAACAACTTTGAGAAATATCTGCTGTACATGAATGTAGAGGCAGCAGAATGTGTTTACAGCGTGTTGGGGGCTAATGATCAGCAGCATTTTCAAGGCTGGGTAGGTAGCTTCAGGATCTTCTAGTTCTAAATAATCTTCACACGTAGTGATCTCATCCTATAGTAAGTATTTGGGGGGGAATCCTCATGTTCTTATGCTTGTAATACTGGCAGGATATGAAAGTTCTGGAGTTAAATCAGATCATGTCACTCGCCTAGTTTAAGGCAGGGGGATCCTACCTCATTTGGAATAAAATTCTTACTATGACCTACAAGCCCCCAGTTCACCTGGGCCCTGCCTATTTCTTCAACTTCACCTCTCAATACTTTTCCTTTTCTTACTACGGCAAAACTGGCAAAAGCCAGAACCTGTGTAAGACAGAAACCTGTCAGAGAAGGAAAACTCAAATATTTTACATTAATAGAGAGCGACAGAAAAGTGGAAAGACTGCACCCTATCAACGGCAGAAAACTTTTGAGATCTGGAAAAACACAGCAGTCCCTTCAAGTTCTGGCTCTCACGGGTTTCACTGATTTTCTAATCAAACGGGCCTTATTATCAACCCTGAACGAGCCAGGCTTACATATGCCAGGGTTTTTGCATTTTTTTCTTCTGTTAACCTGGAACATGCTTCTCTCACATCTTCTCATTGCTGGCTTCTTCAGGGCTCAGCTCAAAATTACCTCCTTAGAGGGAAGGGTCATCCCTGACCCTATCTATGAAAGACTGTCCCCCACCCCTAACTACACTACACATTTTATTTAACCTTTAATTTTTCCAATAAACTCAATCACTACCTCAGAAGTGTTATACATTTTATTTGTTATCTGCCCTAAAGAAAGGAAGTTCCATGAGAACTGAAACCTTGTCCTTTTTGTTCACAGCCACAGCCCGTTTCTAGAACAGTGGCACATAGTAAAAGCTCAATAAATATTTGCTGAAAGAATAAGCATCCTGTCTTCAACTCGGTTCTGAAAAATTAGTCTAGAACACTCAGTTTGGGCTGTCTAGCCTGAAGTTACTAACAGCAATGTCCGAAAGTTACTCTTTCAAATTGCTCTCCTATTTACACTTAGGAAGAGTGCTCCAGTGTTTTTGTTAGCAGGGGATCAATTACTCCAACTAAAGGAGCAAATGGTCAAGGTCCTCAAAAATCTATGCTGTTAACCTAATTGAAATCAATTACAAAGTTAAATTTTTATGTATACACTAAAAACGCATGTTCATTTCTACAATTTTGACAGGACAGTAATGCTGAGCGATGCATAACTTCATCATTATTTAAAATACAGAACAGTATAATTTGTAGTTTTATATACTCTAAGAGTTTTGAAAACACAAATTTAAATAAGCAGGCACTTATTACATGGCTATTTTAAACACTCAAAATAAAAACATACCTCCTAAAGCCCCACTGCGATCTAGACTTTTCTTTTTAAAGGCATTAGAGACCATCAGAACAGGAACAACAACAGAAAACAGCCAGCGCCATGGAGAAATAGGCCGTAAATTACCTGAAAAATTATAAAGGAGCAACACAAATTATATGAAGCCTACACAGGTTAGTCTTGGCATTAAGCTTTGATAACTACATTCTGGACTAAAATACTGTCATAATTTGTTTAAGATACTGAGATGAAGTCACCAAAGTAAAATGTTTACAGTGAGACCTGCACATTTTCCAAAGGCCCATTTTACTAGGGAATGGCTGTATGGGTCCTGCCCAAGTTTTGAGAACCCTTTACAGCTATATATAATAACGTGTATTTCATACATGTTTGAGGATTTGAGATGAATATCCAGTTCCACATTTTTCTAAAGGAAGTGCACATTAACTTTCAAGAACTACACAGAACAGACTCCTTTCTTAACAGGATCTAATTCTCCCTCTTTCTGCCTTTCAAAGAGATTAAAAAAAAAAAAGTAACATTCTCACAGGTTGCACAACTGATTTAAGGATTAGCAATCAATTTTTTCCAAAGGTTGTATTCAGGTGACAGATGTTTTGTTTGACTAGCATACATAGTGTTTTCAAACAATTTGAGTCAATATTTGAAGTATAGATTTCATAATAAAAATCTAGATTCTTGGCTTGTTTTTAAAACAGGAAGTTTTGACCCATGTGGTGGAGGCCGCCTCTTTTAGATAGGCCATGGCTTTCCATTCAAAGTTCCCACCACTCCCAGCAAACTCCAAAGACACTGAGGCTGAATAGTTTCTTTATAGTAAAGAAAAATGTGAACTATTGCTTGGGCACACATTTCTATCAAAAATGGGAAAACGAAAGACTAAGAGGGCCAGATGTTCAACAAATACGGGAAAATCCTATTTCTGGAGATGAAAACTTTTCCTGTGTTTCATATGCAAAAACCTGGACAGCTTCATAATTTGCATTATGTGCCTGGCCCCAGGGAGACACCTGAGTTTATAAATCCTGGTTTATTCTATTTAATAAGAATCTTCTCCTAGAATCATTATGAGTGAACAGCCCTGAGAGTTCCTATACCCTGGAGAACACCCATCTGATTATTTACATGTCTCTTTGCAAATGGACTAAAATCTCAAATGGCCATGACTTATAACATTTACAAGAGTTCACTTTCTCATCCTCCTTCTCACTTTTTCTTTTGTTGTGAACTAACCAATATTCTGTTTTATAGGAGTACCAAGGAAGACTAAAGAAGAATTGACGCCTTTGAATTGTGGTGTTGGCGAAGAATATTGCATATATCACGGACTGCCAAAAGAATGAACAAATCTGTCTTGGAAGAAGTACACAGAACGCTCCTTGGAAGCAAGGATGGTGAGACTTCGTCTCACATACTTTGGACATGTTATCAGGAGGGATCAGTCCCTGGGGAGGACATCATACTTGGTAAAGCAGAGGGTCAGTGAAAAAGAGGAAGACCCTCAACAAGATAGATTGACACAGTGACTGCAACAATGGGCTCAAGCATAACAACGATCCTGAGGATGATGCAGGACCGGGCAGTGTTTTGTTCTGTTGTACACAGAGCTGTTATGAGTCAGAAGTGACTCGATGGCACCTAACAACAAGAAGAAGGAAGTTTGTGTAAAGGCATGTTTATGTTCTAAAGCAGCTTCAAAACCTTAAAGCCCAAAGTACCTTTTATTTGTCAAGCAGCTTCACGTTTTAAAAGCAGCCTGTTTTTTTGAAATGACCAAATGGCAGACAAATTCTCCAAATCTTCAAACGTAAACATTATTCCATCTTTTATTTTTATTGTTATTTTTACAGAACACATGAAACTGATAAATTACACTGCTAACAATCTTTTTCAAAATGAAAAGCATCACTGTAATCGCTTCACCAAACTACATTTCAGCTCACTTATCTTCACACCAAGATACATGTAATAATTACATAAAATGTGAAGATATATTCTGAAGTTGGTATAACTAGAATAATTGCAACAAACATTTATTAAAGGCTTTAAAACCTTCAAGGCATTGCATATTTTCCTGTTAGCAAATTAAATTCAGTCAGTAAACGAAAGTCAGGCTGCAGAAGTCATGTAAAAACAACCATTCATAACCATTCAGAGGATATGAGTTTTAGATTTCACAATGATACAATTTTAAATTCCACCGATTAGACCATAGAAAAACAACTTAGAACATTCATACTCACCATAGTAGGTACTTGCAGTCATAGACAGAATCCAGAAAATTAAAGAAATGCAAACGATCAGGCTCAATATTACTATATTTGTTATCATCTTTATATATCCTTTGCATATATTGTCGTCAAGATCTGTCATGGAAAATAAGCATACGATCACCTGGGAGAGAAAATATATAGCCTTTCTGACAATAAGTCATTTAAGTTGCTAGCAAAACACTGGTTTGGAGGCAAACACAAATGTCAACATCTTCACTGACAAAAAAAAAAAAAAGAAATAATATAAAACAAAACTATTTCTGGAAACTGCTGCTGGTGGAACGCTCAAACTCGAACGGCGCAGTTATCGCCTTACTGGAAAAGAAAGGTGCATCTTCAAAGAGCGCGAGGGTCTACTCTGAGCTGGCAGTCACTTCACATCTGAATTCGGAAGTCAGGAAGGTAAAAACAAAAGCAAAGGCAGTGGAGCTCCGCCCGGAGTCGCCGGTGCTTGGATGCCAGTCCACCTCCTGGAGCCCTCCCACTCGGACGCGGGGGTGGGGGTGGGCGGCAGCCCACAGGGGCAAAGGGGCTGGGTGCAGGGCCCGAACCCCACAGAGTTTGGGTGGCGAGACTGGCTCGGCAGAGCGCGGCCTCGTACAGACGGCCGCTCGCACCGCCCCAGAGTCCAAGTCCAGCCGGCGAGGGGCTAGAGCTCAGCCCGCACCGTGGTTCGGTCACCAGCACGTCGCCTGCCCGCCTGCGCGCATGCGCCGCCCCCGGCCACTCCCGCGGCCAAGGATGTCGTCGCGCTCACGTGAGCGCTGAAAGGGCGGCTCCGCTGGCGGGAGGGTCTCGGGGACACGCAGGGGTGACTTCGGGGAGGGATGGCGAGATCCCAGGCTTGGTGATTTTGTAATGCTTCTCACAATATAGACATGTGAAAAGCTTAGGTCCTTGCGTTTGGGGACATACCCAAACGTCGAAAAATGAAACTTATCACCAAGGTAGTAATAGAATAAAGAAATGCAAGTGAACTTCGACCCAGTAAGTTCATTTCAAGCATGATATTGGAATGTTTTTTAATCTATGAAGAATTCATGCCGTATAATATTAAACTTTTTTTGAGGGGGAGGTATTGTGTTGTACAAACTGAATTATTTTATTTAGAAAAAGCACTCATTTAAAACAACACTGTTTAGTTCCTATAATGTGCCAGACACTTCTGGCTACTTGAGATTTACAAATAAAACTTGACAGAGTTGATGTTATTAAACTCTCAAATAATTACTGTCATGACAGCATTTACATTGAGGAAACAAACACCTGTTGCCACAACTCTTATTTAAAGTATGTGCATTCACCCAATTCATGTAGAAAGCAGAACCTCTTGGTAGAATTAAAAATCCAAGTCTTATAGTTGATTACACGCCTTACTTGAAATTAACTTTTGTTTGCCTGGATTAACAGAACTACAATAATTGATAATTCCATTATATTTTCTGAAATTTTTCAGTTAATTACTCACAGTGAAAACAATACCCAAATCTGTTTTAACCCACGAGGAGTAATTACTTTTTAAAAACTCACATTATTTTAAACCCAAAATGCATGCAAAGACAACTTTTTTTCCTTTGACTTGACTAATTAAGAACCCCATCTGTGAACTAGGACTAAACGGTAATTGCCTTCTTTTACTAGTTGTTTTTAGGTTCTGCCAAGTCGGTTCCAACTCACAGTGACCCTCTGTACAACAAAACACTGCCCATTCCTGTGCCATCCTAAAAATTGTTGCCATGGTTGAGCCCATCTTTGCAGTCACTGTGTCAATCCATATCATTGAGGGTCTTCCTCTCTTTCGATGACACTTTACCAAGCATGATGTCCTTCTCCAAGGACTGGTCCCTCTTGATAACATGTCCAAATTACGTGAGACGACGTCTTGCCATCCTTGCTGCTGAGGAGCATTCTGGCCGTACTTCTTCCAAGACAGATTTGTTCATTCTTCTGACAGTCCATGGTATATTCAATATTCATTGCCAACACCATAATTCAAAGGCATCAATTCTTCTTACGTCTTCCTATTCATTGCCCAGCTTTATCATGCATATGAGGCAACCGAAAATACCATGGCTTGGGTCAGGCAAAACTTAGTCCTCAAAGTGACGTCTTTGCTTTTCAATAACTTAAAGAGGTCTTTTGCAGCAGATTTGCTCAACACAATATGTCGTTTACTTTCTTGACTGCTGCTTTCCCATGGGCATTGATTTTGGATCCAAGTAAAATGAAATTCTTGACAACTTCAATCTTTTCTCCATTTATCAGGATGTTGCTTATTGGTTCAGTTGTAAGCATTTCTATTTTCTTTATGTTGAGGTGTTATCCATACCGAAGGCTGTAGTCTTTGATCTTCATTAGTAAGTGCTTCAAGTCCTCTTCACTTTCAGCAAGCAAGGTTGTGTCATCTGTATGTCACAGGTTGTTAATGAGTCTTCCTCCAATTCTGATGCCTCATTCTTCTTCATATGGCCCAGCTTCATTGATTATTGGCTCAGCATACAGATTGAATAAGTATGGTGGAAGGATACAACCCTGATGTGCACTTTTCCTGATTTTAAACCATTCAATAGCTCCTTGTTTTGTTTGAATGACTGCCTCTTGGTCTGTGTACAGGTTACTCATGAGCACAATTATGTATTCTGGAATTCCCATTCTTTGCAATGTTATCCATAATTTGTTATGATTCACAGAGTCAAATGCCTTTGCATAGTCAATAAAACACAGGTAGACATCTTTCTGGTATTCTCTGCTTTCAGCCAGGATCCATCTGACATCAGCAGTGATATCCCTTGTTCCATGTCCTCTTCTGAATCTAGCTTGACTTTCTGGCAGTTTGCTGTCAGTGAACTGGTGCAACCACTTTTGACTGATCTTCAGCAAAATTTTACTTGCATATTATATTAATGATATTGTTTGATAATTTCCACATTCTATTGGATCACCTTTCTTTGGAATGGGCATAAATATGGATCTCTTCTAGTTGTTTGGTCAGGTAGCTGTCTTCCAAATTTTTTGTCATAGACAAGAAAGTACCTCCAGCGCTGCATCTGTTTGTTGAAACATCTCAATTGGTATTCCATCAATTCCTGGAGCCTTGTTTTTTGCCAATGCCTTCAGTGCAGCTTGGACTTCTTCCTTCAGTACCATTGGTTCTTGATCATATGCTACCTCCTGAAATGGTTGAAAGTCAACCAATTCTTTTTGGTACAATCACTCTGTGTATTCCTAACATCTTCTTTTGATTTTTACTAAACTATATGTATATATGGTTTTTATGCAGAAATTAATTATTTGCCCATTTTACTTTTGTCTCAATCTGTTATGTACAGATAATTGGATTTTCTCACAATACTACCCCATGTAGGTAAAGTTATTATTGAGTTGTTGTTAGGTGCTGTCAAGTCGTTTCGAATTCATAGCAACCCTACGTACAACAGAACGGAAACACCGCTTGGTCCTGTGCCATCCTCACAGTCGTTGCTATGTTTGAGCCCATTGTTGCAGCCACTGTGTCAATCCATTTCATTGAGGGTCTTCCTCTTTTTTGTTGACTCTCTACTTTACCAAGCATGATGTCCTTCTCCAGGGACTGGTCCCTCCTGATAACATATCCAAAGTATGTAAGACAACATCTCACCATCCTCACCATGGTATATTCAATATTCTTCACCAACACCATAATTCAAATGCATCAGTTCCTCTTTGGTCTTCCATATTCATTGTCCAGCTTTCACATGCAAGAGGCAACTGAAAATACCATGGCTTGTGTCAGGTGCAGTTAGTCTTCAAAGTGACATCTTTGCTTTTCAACACTTTCAAGAGCTCGTTTGCAGCAGATTTGTCCAATGCAATATGTCGTTTGATATCTTGACTGCTGTTTCCATGGGCATTTTGATTGTCAATCCAAGTAAAATGAAATCCTTGACAACTTCAATCTTTTCTCCGTTTATCATGATGTTGCTTATTGGTTCAGTTATGAAGACTTTCGTTTTCTTTATGTTGAGGTGTAATCCACACTGAAGGCTGTAGTCTTGGATCTTCATCAGTATGTGCTTCAAGTCCTCTTCATTTTCAGCAAGCAAGGTTGTGTCATCTGAATATCGCAGGTTGTTAATGAGTCTTCATCCAATCCTGATGCCGCAGTCTTCTTCATATAGTCCAGTTTCCCAGATTATTTGCTCAGCGTACAGATTGAAAAAGTAAGTAAAATGATACAACCCTGATATACACCTTTCCTGATTTTAAACCACTCAGTATCCTTCGTTCTGTTGAAATCACTGCCTCTATGAACAGGTTCCGCAGGAGCACAATTAAGTGTTCTGGAATTCCCATTCTTCACAATATTATCTATAATTTGTTATGATTCACAGAGTCAAATGCCGTTGCATAGTCAATAAAACACACATAAACATTTCCCTGATATTCTCTGCTTTCAGCCAAGATAATTTTGACATCAGCAATGATTCCACTTGTCTGTTAGTTTGTCATACTGTGGTGGCTTGCGTGTTGCTGTGATCCTGGAAGTTATGCCAGCAGTATTTCAAATACCAGGAAGGTCACCCATGGTGAGCAGGTTACTGTGGAGGTTCCAGACTAAGACAGACTGGTAAGAAGAACCTGATGATCTACTGCTAAAAGAACTGGCCAATGAAAACCTTATGAATAGCAGCTTATTATTGAGTAAAGTTAATAATAATAAAAGGTATCATTTTTGTAGTTTGCCACAGTACCTTGGATTTTATCTCTGCTTAGACAAAATTCCTAAGTGGTCTCCCCCCGCCCCCCACTCCCACTTCATTAGTCACATGTTGTCTATGTTGGTATACTGTGAAATTTTTACGTCCAACAGATAACCAAGCTGTGAGGGCTAGGCCATCTCCTAACACCACCAAGGTTTAGCTGTGTCAAGCCAGGGACAGTTTGGTAATTTCTAGCCTAATCATACAGCAACAGACTGAAAGTTCATTGTTGCATTAATAACCTTTAAATTTCACAATTTATAAATGCCTATTTATGTTAAATCTTCTTTGATATAAACAAGTTTAAATTTCTCTGGGATAGATGTTTGGTACTTAACACCAATTATCCCATGCCAAAAAGCATTTGTCATTTGTCAGAAAAATATCAGTGCATTCTATGTACGATTCCTTTGAATCTAAGCCAATTAAGTGTCTCAGATTTTTTGAAATCTACTAAGAGATGAAATTATTCAAAAATATTTCAGTGCCTAGTATACACATATCAGGAGACCCAAAAAAGAAAAAAACAAAAAACACAGACGGTCTTGAAGGAACATAGATGATGTAAACAGACATGCAGACAATTACATTATTCTAAGATGACAACTTTATCCAAGTTACATATAAAGCAGTAATCAAAGGAGAAAAGCACCTATGTTACTTTGGTATATTTAGGGTAGGTATCACACATCTGAGGAGCCCCTCAGATGAGGGTGCATCTGAGCTAAGACTTGAGAGATGAGGGGGAGTTTGCAAAGCGACCATTTGTAAAGGACCCTTGTAAAAGTTTGATGCTTAAGAAAAGCACGAAAATAGGAAGTTTAAGGGAATGGACAAGGCTTAGAGATAAAAGGTTTGGAATATCTGCTAAATAATTTAACTGAAAATTTATTCAGGATAGGCATACATCTGCCTTCGTGACAAAGGTTTTTTTCTTTAACTTTGGAGCAACAATTTTAAAAGGCTAGGCAGCAATTTGAAGACTGATTTGTTGTATTGGATTCAACTCATTCTAAACAAGGGAAAGTGGGGAACCATGAGGGTTAGAATAAACAAATGGATTACTTCTAACAGTCTTGAGGACAGGGACTATGCCTGGTTCATCCTAGTTTTCTCAATGTCTCTTCGCTAATGTTGATAGTATTTTTGGAATTAAAGTATTAAAAAACAATATTTTTATCAGAAATTAGTAAGAAAAAAATAACATCATCTTATTTCCTTCTATATTTTTCTTTTTCACTACAAACCCAAATTGGAATCATACTATAGGTGATTTTAGGTGCATTTCCAATTAATAGTATACTGAATATTTTCCCTATGTTATCATTTGTTCTACAAAATCAATAGCTGCATAGTTATTTCATGCAATGAATGTACTATACATTAACCAAACCCCTACAATTAGAAATTAAAAAAAAAATTTATTGTACTTTAGATGAAGGTTTACAGAACAAATAGTTCTGTTCACAGTCAGTACACATCTTGTTTTATGACATTGGTTAACAACCCCATGACATGTCAACACTCTCCCTTCTCAACCTTGGATTCCCTATCACCAGCTTTCCTGTCCCCTCCTGCCTTCTAGTCCTTGTCCCTGCATTGCCGTGCCTTATTAGTCCCGTTTTGTTTTATGAGGCTGTCCAATCCTCAGCTGAACGGTGAACTTTGGGAGTGACTTCACCACTGAGCTAAAAGGGTGTCCAGGGGCCGTACTCTCAGGGTATCTCCAGTCTGTCAGGCCAGTAAATCTGATCTTTATTTTGTGAGTTAGAATTTTGTTCTACATCCTTTCCCGGCTCTTTCCAGGACCCTCTACTGTGGTCTTGGTCAGAGCAGTTAGTGGTGGTAGCCGGGCACCATCTAGCTGTACTGGACTCAGTCTGGTGGAGGCC
>NW_004444100.1:5007605-5052486 GCF_000243295.1 Trichechus manatus latirostris | reverse complement strand
GTTTTTGTATGATTTCTAGCTGTGAATTTATTTTAGCATTTTGTTCCTGTATTATTTTCTTGAATTCTTCCATTTTTTTTGTCTGTATTTTCCATGAATTTGTCTATTTTTCCTCATTTTTGTCTGCTTTTTGCTTCAACTCTTGGATAATTCTGAATATTAGAGATTTGAATTCCCTATCTGTTAGGTCTATTGCCTTTTCTTCTACTGGAAGGTCATCTGGTGTTTTATTCTGGACACCAACTGGAAACATCCTGTCCTGTTTTTGTAAATATTTTGATATTGTCTACTGTCTTCAGGGCATTCAGTGGTTATTTTCCTCACTTATTGATTGTAGATTTGTTTCGTCCTGCTTTTTTATTTGGTTATGTCTGAGCAGGTGGGCTGTGCGTTCTTTGTTGTTTGCTCATCTGTGGGCATGATACTTTTCACCTCCTTCTCCAATTGGCAGGGTCAGTCACTCAGGTATGATACAGCAGGGCAGGTCCAGCTGAAGCGGAGTTGCTGGGATAGGTTTTTTGTGGCACATACCAGGGCTGACAGTGCAGACTGGGAATCAGTGCAGGGCAGGTTCCAATAGACCATGCTTGTGTTGTTTGGGAGTGTGATGTTCAGCACAAGGTGCAGGTATGCAGGAAGTAGGGGGGAGATTGTGATGTGTGGAGCTAACATGGGTATGGGAAAGATGAGAGAGAGGAGAGATGAACAGGAGCCAAAGACATACACACAAAAAACAGTGTTAAGGGAGCTTGCTATTGGAATGGAGAGATGAGAGGCAGAAATGGGGACAAACAAAAATGAAAAAAAAAAGAAAAAGGGTAAAAGAAAAAAAGAATAAATTGAGAAACTGGAAGTGAAAAAAGAGAAAAAAAGAAAGACAGAAGAAAACTAAACAAAGAAATGAAAAAAACTAAAACCAGAAAAAAGAAATGTGCCCAGGGATGTCCCTGTGCATTTGTCAAGGACAGGATGTGAAGCTGCACGGTACTGTCCAGGTAGAAGGGGCTCCCAAGCCAAGAAAAGAAAAAGAAAACAAACAAACAAATCAAAACAGAACAAATCAGAGCAAACAAACAAACAAAAAAGCCCTGGGGGTCCCACCAGTGTGGTGGCACAGGCCAGGAAGAAGCAAAGATGGTGCATGGAGCCAGGTATTTGAGAGAAAGGAGGGGGAAGTGGTGAGAGGTAAGGAAGAAATCGAAAGAAGCGGAAGAGCTACACCAGCAGCCAACAAAAGGCACACAGGGAGCCGGCCAGTGCGGGCCAGTAGAATCCAAGCAACACTGGGTGAAGCTGGTGCTTCCTAGCCAAGAGACTGTGGCTGCAGGAAGCAGAGGAGGCTAAGTGGGGGTGAAGAAAGGTGGGGGTGGGGGGTGGGAAAGCCTATATGCCTGGTTACCAGTTGTTCTGTCCCCTGCCGGAAGCTCCATGAAGCTGCTTTCTTGTACCCCCTGTTCGCTGATCTCTGATAGGAGTCCAAGATGGCAGATCTGTGCTGCGGTAGCTGATAGGGGACCTCTGCATGTATCTCTCCTCGCTCTCTGTTCTTGGTCAGTTTCTCATTCCATTCGGTGCTTGGCTGAGTTCTTTATCTCTTCATTTGATGCTTAGGGTTTCAGGATTGACATGTAACTCTGACTTAGTTTTTCCTGATCTTTGCTGTGGAGGGATGGCGTGGTGCTTCTGATTATAGAGCCATGTTCAGAAATTCTTTATTAAAATAATGCCTTGATAATCATATCTGCAATAAATCTTTGTGTGAGCCTCAAGTTATTGTCAGGATAGATTCCTAGGAGAATTTTGTAGCCCTTTATTTACCTGGTCTAGACTGAATAACTAGTATTGAAAACAGTGCAAATAAACTTTAATGTATGTTTGTATATAACTTCAGCAACAAAAATGAAAATGATAATTCCTCTTCAAAGCTTTACATGTCTTTGTTTGGTTTACAGTTTGCTTCACTTTAGGGAAAGGGCTTCCACAGAGGTCTTTTAGGGGATCAATTTAGGGGAAGGACTTCCCCAGAAATGTTGACGTACATTTTTGGAAATAAAAGCCACTATAGTAATATTCTTAGAAAAAAGTTTTTAATATTGACATACTCAGATTGTGTTTTTGTGAGCATAGTATACAATTGTTTAATATACATTACAAAAGTATTAACTTTAGAAAGTTTCCAACTGTCCAAATATCAGAAGAATCCCACATTCTGGCATAAAGTCAAAACATTTTATATTATACCAAAATTAAAATTTACCCGTATTCTATCGAGAAATGAAATAAAACACCAACATTATAAAGTCTACCTAGAAAAGATCAACAATTACCTCACAGACTATCTTTGCTATACATATGTGTATGTGTATATATATATATATATACACACACACATATATATACACATATATTTTTTAGATTTTTGAGACACATGTTTGTCCTGTTTAATAACATGATTCATACATTAAACAGAGGATTATAATGTAGAGGATAGAGAATGGGATTTAGAGACAGAAGATCTGTGTTCAATCTAGAACTTTCTAGATTACTGGCATTTCAATCCCATGTGCCAATTGGCACATGGAAAATGTCAGACTGAATAAATAAATTACATTAACAAAGATTTCTTCATCTATAAATCAGAGATAATGCCATCTACCATGCAGAATGTCTGTAAGGACTAAGTAAGAGAATGAGTAGATGTTGAAGTGCTTTGTTAACTTTAAGACTCTGAATAAAATTATTTTAAAAATCTGTGTTGATTAGGGTTTGTTATTTTGCACAAAACATTGAATTTCAAATCAACTCCAGTACTTGGCTTTGATGAAGTTAATTTATAGTTATGTTTTCCTTTTAGCAAAAATACCATTAATAACAAATTTGTTCGGTATTTTAAAGGGTAAAAATGTTTACAACTCATTAAAAATTAACATTGCCATTTACATCAACACCAATGGCCTTCATCTCCTTTGGTTAAGTCATTGCAAGAAGAAATTTATTTTGTTTCAAAAGAAGAGCAATTGATTATACAAAAGTCTAGAATTGAACTCCCATTAAATTCCAACGTAACAGCATTTACCAAAGCACCTGGCACATACTTTCTTTTATAGCATTTATCATATTATCAATAGTATTTCTGTTTCTCTCAGGAGACTTCAAGCAACTTGATGGCAGAAAATTGCATTATATTCATCTTTATATCAAGTTCTTTGCCTTTGGCTGGCTCTTTGAAGAGGTTGCTGTCTCCAGTGTCTCGTGTTTAACAGACATAGATTGAATGAATAGAAAATCTGTGTTGTGTCCAGCAGAGGACAAACAGCTATTACAATTTTGAGAAATCTATTAACAAACTGAAAACAGGATTTTAAAAGATTCCTTTAAGGTTTTCTCTACAAATTAAACTAATTTTTAAGGTAGACATGTTAATAAAACAATTTGATGCGGGAGGATATGGAGCATGTTATAGAGATAGTAACATGAAAATGAGATGGAGAAAACACAGGAAAATCTATTTTAAAATTACTGTGTGGTAGTTTAGTCAATGATGTCAAATAATAATAAATGAAGACTAAGTTACTTTGCCCAAAACTTTATAATCTCAATTTTTAAATACTGTATTATGATATCAAGATATTATTGTAGACAAGAACCAACCTGCATTAATTGTCTTTAGTTTTCTATTTGAGGGGGTGAACCACAGGAGGGTCTATATTTGAAAAACATAATTTATGTTCAAATGATTATTTGCCCAACTGATTTTGAGGTATTAAGTACATATGGTACGTACTTGTTGACGATTACATATTGGTAAAAAGATATTTGAATACATACTAGAACAAGACGTATAACGACTATTCCAAGGAGCTACGTCCAATTCTTAAGATAAAAAGATTAACCAGGTTTACCACATACACAAAAGGATTTTTATAAATATTTGTCATAACTGCCTGATGAGAACTAAAACAAACTTTTCCTACCTTTGCCTTTGTGAAATCTAGTCGCTTGGGAGGCATTCCTTATAATAGAAAGGGTACTAATACTACAAAAAGACTGTTGCTAGGGTCCAAACAAATATCATTTTAAAAAGTAGAAAAAGTGGTGGATATTTCAACATACATAACTGTAGGTGCTGCTTGTATATTAGTATAGACAATAGAGCACACAAGAGCCACATTCAGGGCAACTTCTTAGAAATAACCAAAGACCTCGTGGAATACAGTTCCTAGGCTCGAAGGCAAAGGACCATAGGTTGTCTACATCAATGGCACAACATCGTTCATGAAGTTCTGCATCCTACTTTTATAAGTAGCGTCTGGCGTCTGAAAAGCCTGCAAGCAGCCATCTAAGATACATCTATTGGTCTCTTACTGTCTGAAGCAAAGGAGAGTGAAGAAAACGAAAGACTCTAGGGAGCAATTACTCCAAAGGACTAATCGACCATACGGACCACATCCTACACGATCCTGATACCAGAAGAACTACATGGTGCCCAGTTACCACTACTGACCGCTCTAACAGGGATCACAACAGAGGGTCCTGGACAGAGCGGGACAAACACTGTAAAACAAAAAAAATCAAATTTACAAGAGACCAGACTTATTGGTCTAACAGAGACTAGAGGAAGCCCTGAGACTATGGCCCTAAGACACCTTTCTGAACTGGAACTGAAGCCATTTTTGGAGACCACCTTTTAGCCAAACCATAGACAGACCCATAAAATAAACAATAACACCCGAGAGGAATGTACTCCTTAGAACAATCAATTATAGATGATCAAAAAGGCAACATTTGCCCAAAAGCAAAGACGAAAAGGCAGGAAGTGACAGAAAACCAGGACGAAAGGAAGTGGGGAAATTAGGACGGACAAGGGGAGAGTGCTGACACATCATGGGGAATAATACCAATGTTATGGAACACTTTATGTATGAACTATCAAATGGGAAACTAATTTGCTCTGTAAACTTTTACCTAATTCACAGCAACAAAAAAAAAAAAGTAGAAAAAAGCAAACAGTTGGCAAAAAAAAATTTCTTTTTTTAACATAGACATTATCTTAAAGAAAAAACTTATAGCAATTTATGATTGGGTATATGCTATTTTCATATGGTAGTGTCAGAAACTTGAATTAGGATTAAATAACTTGATTACATAGTAGTAAATTTTTACACTATTTGATCAAAGCTGTTTGAAGGAAAGGGTTCTAATTAACATGTGGGTTAATTGTTCAAGTGGCAACTATAAGAATAGTTCTGATACTTCTATTTTGTAAAATAATATTAGCATTTGCATAGCTTTATCATAGACGTGTATTTTTACAGAGAACTACATTTCACTTCCCTTATGTACTATGATGTTGCTCTATTTGACTCTTAACTAAAAAACGGATATAAAAAGCAAGGTGATGCATAAGATAAGCTGATTCCATTTTAAGTTATAAATTGTGAAGTCATAATGTGGTAAGTTACTTTTCTGTGATTAAATTCTACTGTGGGTTTATGAAAGAAAAAAAAAAGCCTACTATTTTGATATGCTATTTCTGTGGTATAGAATGTTTTAGAAAGCAGTTCGGGGAAAAAAAAATCTTAAGAGTTTTAGTACTGACATACATGGGGGCAGAAGGGACATGCCTAACATGGAACTTTATAGCATGTTTGCTTATTAATGTACCAACTTTGAAATTGGAAATGTAATACTTTTATTATGAGAAAAAAGAGCAGTATACATTTGTCTATTAAGGTAAAAGCTAGATCCTGAAATTTGCATTATTCCACAATATATTTTTTTAGAAGTTGAATATAATCAGCTACCAGTTTTTACTAATCTGAGGTACTTGAGGCCATACCTAGTTTGGATGATGTGAAGGTACTTCACATTCAAAAATATTCTTTTCAAAATATTTTACAATCTAACTGAAAATCTTATATTCTTACGAGGGAGGTCATGATCAGCTCACTTTTACTGGTAAAAGGATACAAAAAGTTTAAATAAAAGAATTGCCCTGTCCTCATGATATTCTAGAAATTCTCCAAATCACAGTGCTAATAATAATTTAATTAATACAAAACCTAGCAGTTTCCTAAGGTCATATTTAATGTTGGTTAACTCCTACTTGGCATCTTATTTAGAATGTGATATCCCACCTTTGGTACAGGAAAATTTTTTTTCCTAACATAAACATGTTACTTATCAGACTGTTTTTTTAAAAGTAGTTAAAAAAGACCCAAACACGAAACACCTTGCAAACATACAATTTCCTAACATTTTTAAATAAGTTAATTCTCACATAAGGCACTTCCATTCATTTTAAAGTGTCATAAAAAGTTGTCCATTGTTTTTTTGTAATCGAGTCTTCATAAGTTATACAGTAATAATGTATACTTCAAGTAAAACTTATTAGATACCCAATTTTGGCATAATGCCTTAAACATGTTTACCTCTGAATGGAATGAAGGGTGGGTATGAAGTTCTGTGCAAGCTAATCTTGAAGGTACTCTTGGTCTGTTTTAGGTTTAGAGAATTGATAATGTTTTATCTTGTTGATCTTGTTCAAGAATCTTGAAATTTTCCAAAGGAAGATTGCTTAAGGCAGTTGGTAAAATGTGTTCTGATGTGCCCTTATGTATTATGTTATTTGCTTCTAAATTTTTCACCAAGCATGTGGCTTTGATCCATCTTCGAGTTGCTCTGCGTTCTTTCTGTAGGCAAGTTTTCATTTTTCTTTTTAAGCTTGCTATTTCCTTTTCCAGTTTAATTATCCTCTTTTTTGCCTCCATAGGGTTCCTAAAGGCATAACTGTGTTCAAGGAGTACTTGCTGACTACTAATGTTGGATTTAGATGGTCCTGCTGGAGTACAACTGTTGTTTTTTTCCAAAAGATTCCTTGACTTGAGTTTCTGAATCAAATAAAATAATGGAATACCACAAGTCAGTAAATTTTGTTCAACTTTGGCTAACAGAATATTTAAATTTCTCTTTTAATAACCAATTTTAAAACACCGATAGGAAACAGCAATAGTCCATTTCATGTAAGCATGGATTAACTTTCTCAACTGGTTGAATGAACCCCAGCCATCTATTTCTTTTTGTTCTCTCTCTCTGGAACATTCAAACATTGGTTTGGAAATGGACAATGGACTTCCAAGGTCTCTTCCAGATTACTGAGTATGAATCTATGGAGGCTTCTGAAATCCTTTGCAACCTTCTTACTAAGGTTAGTTAGAATGTATTAACATTTTGTTTTTTGTGATACTGAGTTGAGAATCTCTTTTTCAGGAACATATTATTCTCTCAGTTTGATTAATATTTAGATCCAGGGTCCTACTTTACAACCAATTGAAGGATCCATCTGACATATTCTCAAGTGTCAAACTTCTAAAAAGATTTATCTATTAATGGTTCACAGTTACATAAGATTTAAAGTCTGGCTAGGAAATTTTTGGCAAATCAGAAACCTAGAGACCCCTCTTTTCCTTATCTCTTTCATTCTAATTCTACCTCCAAAATATCTCTATCATGAATCCTCTCCTCTCCATCATTCTTAATGCCATTGCCCACATCAGGCCCATATCATCTCTGGCCTGAATATTAAATATTTCCTTATTGATCTCTCTGCCTCTAGTTTTGATCATCAATCCATCTTCTGCCACCAAAATAATTTTTCTAACAGATTTGACATTTCTGTATTAGCTAAATTCCTATTTCCCTTCCCCTTATCCAAAGGGGTAAAAAATGTCTCTAGATGGCATACTACACCACTTAGGATCTGGCCCAATTCTGTCATTAGCCATCTTGATTTATACTCCAGCAATACTAACCCACTTACAGTTCCCAGAATATATCATATCCTTACAACATGTGTCTTCCATTCATTCAACATTTGTTGAAATATCTTTTATGAATTCCTAGAGACACAGATGTGAATAAATAAGAAAAATATGATTCCTTTCCTCATGAAACTTGAAGTTGCTATTCCGTTCTCCTTGGGAATTTTTTTTCATGACTTCTCACTAAACTGTAAATTCCTTTATGGCAGAGAGTTTACCTTTACATCCCCAGCATCTAACTTAGATTCTGGCATAATGTAAAGTTTAGTAAGTATTTGTTGAACAGATAAATGACTAAAATGGCAAAAACAAGATACACTTCAAACTCAATAAAATGTGAGTGTGTACTATGTACCAAGTATTATTTGAAGTGCTGAGGATTCAGAAGTGAACAAGACAAAATTCTTGCCCTCTTGGAGCTTTTCTAGGGTCTTTGATAATTAGTTCACCACAACCTCCTGTCCTCCTGTCTCAGATATTAATTCATATATATTTACAAATGTAACTATCATAAATAACTCAGGAAAAGCAGTGGTTTCTCCTCTCTCAGAGGAAAAGATGTCTGTCTGTCTTCCTTTTCAAAGCTAAACCCTCTATTTCTGTTATTCATTTTAGCTATTCTCACCATTTGGACACCCTGTCTTTCTCAGCTAGCTTTTTCCTGTCTGATCAGATCTTCCCTAACCAGATAAAATATTGCTTTAATTCATTCATCCTATACCTTAATTCTCTCCCTCCTTTTAAATTAACACTTGCTATGATTTTGATTATTATCCCTCTAACCCTTCAACCTGCTGGCTTTTGTTTTCACCATGCTATTGCATTTGTACTGTTCAAGGTCAAGAACCCTCCCCTAAGTTCCAAGCTGTAAGTCTTCAAGTCCAGCCTAAATATCTGCGCTCTATGAAGCTGTTCCTTCAGAACTTATATACCTCGGTGTAACTCTGGATTCGCTGCTCTTAAAGTACTTAGCATACGTCATTTTTATACCATCTTAAAAGCAGAAGAGCATGATGCTGGAGGTTTCTTTACTCATATGATTTCTGTTTTACCCATGGTTCAATTATTGATAATTGGTAGTAATGTAAAATTCCAATATAATAAAACAATTTAGATTGGGGAAAGAATATTGGAGTCTGGCGAACAGAGCTTTAATTCTAGCCTGCACCTTTATTGCACAAGAGGAAGATTTGCAACTTTCATTAAGCATATGGCCACAGATTTCGACATATTCTGAATTGTTCCATTGTATAAACAAAAAGGAACACACCCTCAAAATGGTAAAAATTGGATAAAAAGGGAGTAATATTACTTACTATAGACTTTATATGGGTACAAAAATCAAAAATGGTTGGAACGGCATCCATTTTAAGTCGTCGAGTTTGTCCTGTTAGGTCAAAGCAGGAGGCTTCGAAGTGTTTTGAACAAAGAAAAGTATGTTTTCCTGGCACAAAATTTTTGCGTCTAACCAGGCGAATCCATTCTTTTCTTCTTTTAGGATCTAAAGGGAACCTTAAAAAAATAAATAAATAAAGGCAACTCAAATTCCAACCGTCACATTTCTGGTTGCACCTAAATGTTTAAAGAAAATTTAAGAGCTGATGATTTTGAACTCCCAATATCCAGACACTGGAACAGACAGAAACCAATTCATGCTAATTTTTATAAGTTATTAAAAAAAAAACCTAGTAAAAAACTGATCTGAGTCATTTTTTCAGGGTTTTTAAGAGACATTTCTTTCCAACCCAGTCCTTTACATGGCAGTAAAAATAAAACAAGACTAATCTGATTCCAAGCAAATTAATATAGAAGTATTATAAGCAGGTGTCATGGATTGAACTGT
Source organism: Trichechus manatus latirostris (assembly GCF_000243295.1). Lineage (NCBI taxonomy): Eukaryota > Metazoa > Chordata > Mammalia > Sirenia > Trichechidae > Trichechus > Trichechus manatus. The sequence continues at coordinate 5,042,823 of NW_004444100.1, read as the reverse complement.
GTCCCCCAAAAATATGTCAACTTGGTGTCTTAGTCATCTAGTGCTGCTGTAAAAGAAATACCACAAGTGGATGGCTTTAACAAAGTTTATTCTCTCAGTCTAATAGGCTACAAGTCCAAATTCAGGGCATTAACTCCAGGGAAAGTCTTTCTCTGTCGGCTCTGGAGGAAGGTCTTTGTCATCAATCTTCCCCTGGATAGAAGCTTCTCTGTGCAGGAACCGTGGATCCAAAGGACATGCTCTGCTCCTGGCACTGCTTTCTTGGTAGTATGAGGTCCCCATGTCTCACTGCTCACTTCTCTCTTTTATATCTCAAAAGAGACTGCCTTAAGACACTATCTAATCTTATAGATCTTATCAATATAACTGCCACTAATCCATCTCATTAACATCATAGTGATAGGATTTACAACACAGGGAAATCACATCAGATGATAAAATTGTAGACAATGATACAATACTGGAAATCTTGATCTAGCAAAGTGGACAGATATTTTTGGGGACACAATTCAGTCCATGACACCTGGGTAAACAATGATTCCCAGTATTGTGTGACTGCCCACCATTGTGTCATCTGATGTGATTTTCCTATGTGTTGCAAATCCTACCTCCATGATGTGAATAAGCCAGGATTAGAGGCAATTACGTTAATGAGGCAAGACTCAATCTACAAGATTATGTTTTAAATCAATCTCTTTTGAGATATAAGAGAAAAGTGAGCAGAAAAACAGGGAAACCTCATACCACTAAGAAAGTAGTGCCAGGAGCAGAGTGCATGCTTTGGAACTAGGGTTCCTGTGCTAAGAAGCTCCTAGACTAGGGAAGGATTAATGACAAGGACCTTCCCGCAGAGCCAACAGTGAAAGACTTCCCCTGGAGCTGGTACCCTGAATTCAGACTTCTAGCCTCCAAGACTGTGAGAGAATAAATTTCTCTTTGTTAAAGCCATCCACTTGTAGTATTTCTGTTATAGCGGTACTAGATAGCAAAGACCCCCGCCAAAAAAAACCCGTTGCTGTCGAGTCCATTCTGACTTATAACTAAGACAGCAGGAGGAAATTCAGATGCTTTGATCTGTTGGGAGTATACGTGGTCAAGATAAATCAGGTATCTAAAAATTAAATTTTTTCAAGGAAAGCCTAGACAGATTCTGGTACTGCCTCATCTGGGTTCTTTCATTTATGGCACTCATCACATTGTTTTTAAAATTTTTCCATTTTAATAAATTTCCAGTGAAAGAAAAGTAGATTATAAGTTTCTTGAGGGCAAGGATCATACCTTTTCATCTATTTACCTTTAACACTTAGTATAGTGCCTTGCAAACAGTAAAACCTCAACAAAAATTTGCTAAATTAGTAAGAGTAGAGAATACTTAAATTAATAATTCATTGCATTACTTCCATGTAGTTAAACTACATATATTCTTAAAGAATCAATTCTTAAGCTATATAGTGCAACAGAAAGCTTAATTATTACAAAAGAGAAAAATTCTGCTGACAAGCCCAACAGGGGTGCTTTTCCTTTTATGTTTATTTTAAATACAAAATATACTGGTATGTACCGAGTGTATGCCTGCTAAAGAAGAGACAAATATTAAGAGCCTGTCTCTAAAAATTTTAGTGGTAACTGTGTTAACTGATTTAGAAACATAAGAATCAATGCTCATGTGTAATAAATTTGAGTTGAACTCCACAGCAAGGACTTTGTTTTTCACCTCTTTATCCTTGGGTCTAGCATAGTACCTGTTAAGCATTCAATGAACTTTTCAGAATCAATTAAACATTAACCAATACACCACTGATTATAGAATAGTGAAGGGTGTATGGGTGGAGGTAGTGAACCAAGTTAAAAGGTTGTTGTAATAATTCAATCAAAAGGGAATGGTAATATGGATTTAGATAGTATACAACAGAAGATGATGGCTTAGATATTAGAAAGAATCTGATTAGTTCAAGGAATACTTTGGTGGTGGTCTTTGGGACTTGGTGAGAATGACCTACATTCTGTAGGAAAGATGACCTAAAGGTTTCTGGTGGATGGTGTTTTGATTTACTGAAAAAGCAGATACTGGAAGTGGGGTAGGTTTAGGGGAAGGGCAAATTAACACAGTTTTGATATACTGAATATAAGGGACTGGAGAGACCAGAGAAATACTGAATAAACACTTGGCCAATAGGTCTGGAACTCGTGAAAGAGATCTGGGGGGCATCAATATGTAGATGTGACTGAGATCACAGGAACAACTGAAATCATATAGACAGATCTGGAAGACCTTGGAGGGGAAAAAGGGGCTGGCTGAGGAGATTAAATATAGGCCAAAGAAGTAGGAAGAAAATCACAAAATTAGCATGAAATAATTTAAAAAGAGTGTTTCTGAGAGGATATGATTATGTGCGACTCCAGGACCATTGAAAAATGAATGCAGAGTAACATAAAGGTCATCTCGGCAAGAACAGTTTCAGAAAATTATTGGGGAGACAGAACTTAGACTGGAGTGGGCTAGAAAGAGTTAAGAAAAATGGAGACACTAAGTTAAGGCAACATAACCTGTATATGGGGATAAAGAACTGTACTAATGTCCTACGAGGAGAGAATTTAAACAGTTTTTATTCATGAAATAGAAATGTATTATTATTATAAATATTACTTTAAGGTCTAAATTAATGAGGTTACACAAGAAAATGTTAATTTCACAACAGGCGAGTAGTCAAATACTGAAAGGAGGTATGTAGGTATTTTACCTCTGTGCAAACATTCAGTGTTATTTGTCTTGACTCCTTCCTCTCTCTCATCTCCCAAAACAAATTACCAAGTTCACTAGTTTCTCCTTAAACATTTTTCAAATCTGTCACTTCTCTCCATCCCTACTGTCAGTACTTACCTTAGGCTAGGCCACTAGGTGGACTCTCCCTTGTGTTACTACAGTTTCCTCACTGGTTTTCCTCTATCAACTCTCCCCTAGTGTGATGGTTAAGGATATGTTTCAACTTGGCCAGGCCATGATTCTCAGTGATTTGGCAGATATTATGTAATCATCCTCCATTTTGTGAACTGATATGAGCAGCCAATTATGTTAAAAGGGGAGTTCCCTTGGGGGTGTGACCTGCATCCAATATATATGGATGTTCTGGCAAAGTTCGCTTTCTCTTGATCCTGCATCTGACTCGTCTTTTTCTGACCTCCGGGTCTTGAGACGTGAGCCAGCAGCCTGCCACCTGACCGACAGACTTTGGGATTTGCCAGCTCTCATAACCCCATGAGCCAGCAGCATTCTGCCTGACCTGCTGACTTTGGGTTCATCAGCTCCTGCAACTGCATGAGTTAGGAGAAGCCTCCAGTCTGAAGTCTAACCTACAGATTTGGGACTTGCCAGCATCCACAACTACATGAGCCATTTCCTTGAAATCAATCTCTCTTTATAATTTATATATATGCTTCACTGGTGTTGTTCCACTAGAGAACCCAGTCTAAGACATTTGGTACTGAGAGTGATTCTAGAGGTACAAAATTGTAAGGATGAGTTTTCTGAATTGGTTCTCAAGTCTGACTAGTCTTAAAGGTGCGATGACTCTGCTTCCAATAAAGAGAACACTGCTAATCCATGGCTTGAATGGTGTCTGAAGTTAAAGTGAGGGCACTGATTGGGAAGAAATGGGATCCTGAAACTTGGGATGGACATATGGGCAACCAATTAGGAAGCTAGGGAAACCGAGCTCCTGAATTTTGTCGAATCACTCTTGCCAACAGAACTAGCACTCTTACTCCCATCTGAAGAGATTACTCCATCTTTGTCTGCTAAGCCACTCTCCCCAGTAAAACCATTATCTTTTCCACCCCCATCTGATGAGATTAACCCAGCAGCGTCTGAAGGGGCTTTTGAGATATTGCCTGGGGTGGCACCTGGGGCACTGCCTGGGGCAGATGCCTTACAAAACATTTCTGAATGTCCCCAGGGCCCATGCCCACCACTCATTTTTGCTTCTAGACCTGTAACTAGACTTGAGCCCCAAGAGGTGAAGTACAAAGTGTGACCCACAAGGAGGTACGCTATACTCCAGAAGAACTGCTTGATTTTTCTAATATATACAAACAGAAACCTAGGGAATGTGTGGGAATGGCTATTAAGGGTGTGGGATAATGGTGCAAGGAATATAAAGTTGGATCACTCTGAGTTTATTGACATGGGCCCACTAAGCACAGATTCTTCAGTCAATGTTTCAGCTCAAGAGATTGGAAAAGGATCTAATAGTTTATTTGGTTGGTAGCTTAGTTATCTTGTGCTGCTATAACAGAAATACCACAAGCGGATGCCTTCAACAAACAGAAGTTTATTCTCTCACAGTCTAGTTGGCTAGAAGTCCAAATTCAGGTTAACAGCTTCAGGGGAAGGCTTTCTTTCTCTGTCGGCTCTGGGGGAAGGTCCTTGTCATCAATCTTCCCCCGGACTAGGAGCTTCTCACTGCAGGGACCCTGAGTCCAAAGGACATGCTATGCTCCTGGTGCTTCTTTCTTGGTGGGATGAAGTCCCCATGTCTCTCTGCTTGCTTCTCTCTTTTATATCACAAGGGATTGGCTTGAAACACAACCTAATCTTGTAGATTGAGTCCTGCCTCATTAACATAACTGCTGCTAATTATATACCTCATTAACAACGAGGTAGGATTCACAACACACAGGAAAATCACATCAAATGACAAAATGGTGGCCAATCACACAATACTGGGAATGGTGGACTAGCCAAGTTGACACACATTTTTGGGGGAGGACACAATTCAATCCATAACAGTTGGCTTACTGAAGCATGGATTAATCAGTGACCTACACTAAATCAAGCTGAAATGCCAGAACTTGGTATACTGTAGAATGTATCCAAAGGCTTAGGAAAATTGAAATGTTAGAGTGAATTTATCAGGTTGTACCACAGACCCACCCATGGAGTGCCCAGAGAACACACCTTTCACCACAGTGGTTGACAAATTTGTGAAGGGAGTCCCAGCATCCTTGAAGACTGCTGTGATTGCTATTTTATGTAAGTCAGATCTGACATAAGAACTGCCCTAACTGAATTAAGACACCTAACTACAATGAAGCTGATCAGACCCCAGGGTGTTAAGCGCCTAGTGGTGGCACTTAATCGCCAAAGACAAGGTGGGTGTGGTTACCATAAGGGACACCAGAGTCAAAGCGTTAATCAGAAGTCTGACTCATATGGACTTGTGGCATTTTAGTCATGGTGTCCCTTGAAGTGAAACAGATGGGGAATCTACTAAATATTACTTGATCTGTACAAGTGGAAAGAAATCTAGGTCAAGTGAATGGCAGTCTAACTTGAATCGCCAGAATAGTATCATGGCCCCTCAACCAATTCCCAGACTTAAGCCAGTTTACAGACTAGACAGCCTCTTTCCTTAGCCACTCCTGTATTGCCCAATGAGCTCATGCACAAAGTGGCCGTGGTGGCAGCGATAGAGGTTATGCATGGCTCAGCCGCATAAGACTTCCACTCACCAAGGCTGACTTGGCTACAGCTACTACTGAGTGCCCAATCTGCGAGCAGCAGAGACCAATACCAAGTCCCCGATATGGCACCATTTCTAGGGGTGATCATCCAGAAACCTGGTAGCAGGTTCATTATATTGGACCACTTCTATCATGGAAAGGGCAGCGTTTTGTTCTTACTGGGAGAGACACTTACTCTGGATATGAATTTGCCTTTCCTGCCCACAATGCTTCTGCCAAAACATCTGTGTACTTACAGAATGCCTTATCCACTGCCATGGTATCCCACACAGCACTGCCTCAGATAAAGGAACTCACCTCACAGCAAATAAAGTGCAGCAATGGGTACATGCTCACAGAGCCCTGGTGGTGTAGTGGTTAAAATCTCAGCCGAGAACCAAAAGGTCAGCAGTTTGGATCCACCAGCTGCTCCTTGGGAACCCTATGGGGCAGTTTTACTCTGTCCTATAGGGTCGCTATAAGTCAGAATTGGCTTGATGGCAATGGGTTTTTCCATGGTTCCTATCATCCTGAAGCAGCTGGCTTGATAGAATGATTGAAAGGCTTTCTAAAGACACATTTATGGCACCAGCTAGGTGGCAATACCTTGCAGGGCTGGGGCAATGTTCTCCAGAAGGCTGTATATGCTCTAAACCAGTGTCCAATATATTGCTGTTTCTCCCATAGCCAGGATTCTTGGGTACAGGAATCAAGGGGTGGAAATAGGAATGGCATCATTCACTATTACCCCTAGTGATCCACTTGCAAAATTTTAGGTTCCTGACCCTGCGACCCTGTGTTCTGCAGGTTGAGGTCTTAGTTCCAAAAGGAAGAATGCTCCCACCAGGAGACACAACAGTGATTCCATTAAACTGGAAATTAAAAACGCTGCTTGGCCACTTTGGGCTCCTAACACCTCTGGATCAAAGGCAAAGAAGGCAGTTACAGTATTGGCTGGTGCAACTGATCCTGATTATCAAGGGGAAACCAGACTGAATTACATAATGGAGTCCAAGAAGAGTATTCCAAAATACAGAAGATCCCTTAGGACATCTCTTAGTACTACCATGCCCTGTGATTAAAGTCCATGGAAAACTACAGCAACCCAATTCCAACATGACTACTAATGGCCCAGACCCTTCAAGAATGAAGGTTTGGGTCACCCCACCAGGCAAAGAACCACAACCAGCTGAGATGCTTCCTGAGGGCACAGGGAATATGGAATAGGTGGTGGAAGAAGGTAGTTCTAAATACCACTTTCGGCCACGTGACCAGTTGCAGAAATGAAGACTGTAATTGTTTTGACTATTTCTTTCTTGTTTTGTTACATGTATACATGTGTGTATAGCAAGTATCTTTGTTTTCTTCCCTCCCTTATTCCATTGCTTATTATAAAATATAAGATGTGAACAGGGCTAGTGCGTTTTCGGTTGTACACGTTAGTTGTATCATGTTAGGTCAAGCTGACTTTATAATTGTCTTTATTTAGAGATTATGTATGGTTTGAGGAGATGTGTACAGGTGCCAAGTTGACAAGGGGTGGACTGTGATTGTTAAGGTTGCGTGTCAATTTGGCCAGGCCATGATTCTCAGTGGTTTGACAGATATTATGTAATCATCCTCCATTTTGTGATCTGATGTGAGCAGAAAATCAGTTGAAAGGGGAGTTTCCTTGGGGGTGTGGCCTGCATCCAATATATACGGATGTTCTGGCAAAGTGTGCTCTCTCTTGATCCTGCATCTTACTTGTCGTTCTCTGACTTCCAGTTCTTGGGATGTGAGCCAGCAGCCACCTGTCTGACCTGCCGATTTTGGGTTTGTCAGCCCCTGCAGTGATGTGAGTCGAGAGAAGCCTCCAGCCTGTTGCCTGACCTGCCGATTTGGGGAACAGCCAGCCCCCGTAACTCTTTGAGCCAGCAGCCTTCTGCCTGACCTGTTGATTTTGGGTTCATCAGCTCCTACAACCACGTGAGTCAGGAGAAGCCTGAAGCTTGATACCTGACCCAGGATTTGGGACTTGCCAGCCTCCACAACTGTATGAGCCGTTTACTTGAAATAAATCCTTCTCTATATATATGTGCTTCACTGGTTTTGTTCCTCTAGAGAATCCAGCCTAAGACAGCCTCTAATCCAGCAACTAAAAATAATGTTTAATTCAGTTGACTTACTAACAGGATTTCCCTGTGAAGGAAGCAGTGGGTAAATTAACATTCTACAATAAGTTCCTTTCTTATCAAATTCATTTTCTGATGATGCTTGACCAGCACTTTAAGTAACACTTTAATTCTCTACATTGCAGCCAGAGGGCATTTTAATATGCAAATCTAATCCTGTCATTCTTTTTAAACTGTCTATGGCTTCTCAAGTACTTTTAGGATAAAAGAGAAGGTCTTTGAAGTGGCATACAGGATCAAATCTATGTTATCCTTTGGTCTCTTTAAATTTTACATCCCTTGAGAAGTGTTCTTTGACTTTCCAAGGCTAAGTTAGGTCTCCCTGAATGTCTTCTGTGGCACTTGTTTATGTCTTTGCCCCCATTATACAGTAAACTCTAGGAGAACCAGAACTTTCTGGATACCTAGCATAATGTTAGGCAATTAGGAAATCGGTACATATTTGATGAATGAATGAACAAAGCACTATTATTTGCATGAAGTAGTTTAAAAACAGAAACATCACAAAAGGTTTTTTTTTTTTCCCCTAAGTGGTAGCTTTTAATAAGAGGGCACATTTAGTAATAATGAGGTAGGGAAGAGATCAAAGGTATAATTTTCTACATTCTAAAATCATATATTTTATGAGATATTTAAAAACACAACTCTTTTCACTGAACTTTTTCTTTTCTTCAGGCCCATGGCAGGCACTTGAAGAGAAGGTAAACATTTATGGAGTACTTGTTATATTCCAGGCAATGTTCAAAGTGCTTTCCATAGTTCTTTTCTATAGTTCTCACTGAGGGAACTAAAGAATTTTGATTGCTCTTGCAGCAAGGGAAGGAAAAATAAAATTCAGGTTCTTGTTATTACACTGTTGTATTACGAACAGAAAGCTTATCTTTTGCACTTTCATTAACATTGCTTAATTCCACATTTATCAATGACGACCCAATTCCTCCGCAGCGTTGCTGCCTGTGACTTATTATAACTCTAAATGCTTCCTATGTCAATGCTGCTAGTGAGAAATTTTCTAATTCTAATGGGAACACAGTAGGCTTTGATTGCTGACTTGAACCGGAAGATCTCTCTCATGGCGTCATTTGTGTCAAGGACCATCCTAATATAAAGGAGTAAAAGAGTAGAAAATTAAGGTATTCTCCTGTCCTTTTTCTCTAAAAGGTAATCACCGTACAGTACTTGGATTTCTTTTAGAAAGTGGGTAAACCTTCCCTGAAGGGAGAGAAAAATTTTAGATCTGCACAATAAACACACAAAAGGCAAATATGATGCTTCTCTGCTAGCAGCTGGGTAGTGAAGTTATCAGCAGAAAAGGGGATACTCCAGTCCCTTTCACGCAAGTGATACCCAGACTAGGAGCTCCCGTCTCAGTCACCCCCAATCCCTGCCCTGGTTACCTGTGGAAGCTGATGTTAATGTGCTTGTTGTAGGTAGCAGCACAGCCTGCCGCGGCGCAATTGGTAGGCATTTCCCTTTCCCCCTCATTCAGCGTTGTCTTAAGCCTGTTCTGAGGCGATGGCGGCTATGTTTCCTGAGGGCAGAGGCTGGGCAAGTGAGGCAGAGTAAGGGTCCACCGAGCTGAATCGCGGGAACAGGGTGGGAGAAAGGCTGTGTGTGAGGTGCGGTGGAAGCCCAACCTTCCCCTTCTCTTTATTAAGATGGCGGGCTTGAGCTAGCAGAGTCGACCATCCTGGAGCTCCAGTCCCCTTCGTATGCCTTCACCAACATGGCGGTTACAATCCGCCCCATCCCGCAGTAGGCAAAAACGGTGTACGACTACAGCGTTTCTTGGGCAGCAGTCCTCAGAGCAATTAAAGGAGGAGGTGCTTCCCCCTCCGATTACTACGAAGCTCCCTCAAGGACGTAAACTAACAACGGCTCCGCCCACCCTGGCACGCCCCGAGCTGTCCCATTCCTGGGTCTGACGTAGGCGTCAGCAGCAGCTAGAAACCACGAACCCGAGGAGAGAAAACAGACTACAAGTCCTGCTGAGCATCACGTAGTCCTGGTTATTATCGCGTTAACTGTAAGTCTTGTTTCCTGTGTGTCGCAGGAAGTGACGTCCCGGGCATAGCCACTTCCAGAGCTGCTATCACGCCAGGCGGAAGAGCCCGGATCGCGGAGAAGCCAGGGGGCGCTAGGGGAGAAATCCGGGTTGCGACGGTCCGGCGAGAAAGAGCTGGGGTGCGGGGAAGTTGGGGAGCGGAGCCGGCTGGTGTCCGAGTAGGTTAAGTCCGCACCGACCGGGTCCGTTAGGAAATAAGGGAGGCAAGGAGGAAGGCACTTGTCGGGCGGATCCCCGGACGAAGGGGTAAGGTGTGGAAGGCACTGCTCCCCGGATGGCGACCGCAGATACTCCGGCCCCGGCCTCCAGCGGCCTCTCGCCGAAGGAAGAAGGGGAGTTAGAAGATGGGGAGATTAGCGACGACGATAATAACAGCCGGAGCAGGAGCCGGAGCAGCAGCAGTAGCAGTGGCGGTGGACTGTTACCGTATCCGCGGCGAAGGCCCCCTCACCAGACCCGGGGCGGTGGATCCGGCGGAGGCGGTGGCTCCTCGTCGTCGTCGTCCTCTTCTCAACAGCAGCTGAGGAATTTCTCACGCTCGCGGCACGCGTCGGAGCGGGGCCACCTCAGGGGACACAGCAGCTACCGACCCAAAGAGCCGTTCCGGTCTCACCCCCCCTCCGTGCGGATACCTTCGAGCTCACTGTCCGAAAGCAGTCCCCGACCGTCTTTCTGGGAGCGGAGCCACATCGCCTTGGACCGTTTCCGCTTTAGAGGCAGGCCTTACCGGGGTGGGAGTCGCTGTAGTCGGGGACGAGGAGGGGGTGAGCGAGGAGGCAAGCCAGGGGGCCGACCTCCCCTGGGAGGAGGAGCGGGATCCGGATTCAGCAGCAGTCAGACCTGGCGAGAGTCTTCTCCACCTCGGAAGAGTTGTATCCTTAACGTGGCGGTCTGCCCTGGGTGTGTCACTTCGTAAAGTTCCCTTTAGCGTCATTACTAAGTCTATGAAATGAGTGTAACTTTTCTAAACCATCAGAACCGCTTATTTGTCAGTGTGTCAATATAGTTTTTGTTTGTTAATTTCCACGTGCCACACCATAGTGTTTCTTAGGATTGCTTTATTGGGTAGATTGCTTTTTTAACATTTGGGTATTATGGATTGGGGCCAAACTAGTGGAATCGAAGATAGTCTAAAATCACGTTTATAATAGTATATCACAAACCTAAGTTTCATTAGCATTTGTTTTTGCTGATACAGGAATTTTGAGTTTTATGTGGAGTTGACTTAGATTGTTGAAGGGGGGGAACCAGTTTGGGAATATAGTTGATTATATCACAGTGCACTTCAGACATTGGAAATTGTGTAGTTCTGTTGTGCATAAGCCTGACGTTTTTACGTGTGATTCTGTTTTTACCTTTCTTGCTGTGTTTTTCACCACTGCTGCCTTTTAAAGTGGTTTGAAAAAAAGACTTGACGCCTTAACCAACTGGATTCAGACCTGAATGACATGTATCTTTTCGGAAAGTGTCACCTCCTTAACGTCTTTCTCCTGTGTTCACTTTTTAGACATTTTATAACTCAAATGTGAGCCAGAGAGAGAAAGATAAAAGTTAGCAGCATTTTTATTTTAATGTATTTCAAGCCATGGGGGGTGAGGTGGGGGTGGGGGTGAGTATGGAGGTTGGAGAAGTTGAGAAAATAACAAAATATTTGATTTTTACTCACTCTAGCCTTATCCTTAGATAGCTTCAACATTAGAGTTTACTCAGTGTTTTTCTGAGGAATTAATCGTCTGAAGGTTTGCTGTTTTATGATGAGTTTGGAGAACTGTGGGGACTGCATGAAAGTAGTTTACTAAGCACATTCATCACTGGATGTAATTTCCACGGTGTAATGCTTTTTTATGTGTTTATTATATATGAAATGTGTATGTAATGACATTTATTAAGTCAATCATTTTTATAGAATACTTAGGGCAAAAATGGTGCTCCCCAGATGTCATGATGTAAAGCAGGCAAGGAACATACATTCAGGTAAGAACCAGCAGCTTCTGTTTTTAGTGCTCTGAAAAAACTTACTTCTACAACCAAGAGTTGGGTTAGGTGCATTCTAGGATTGTTTCAGAGAAAATCGTGTAGATATTTATCTTTTTAAAAGATAGAGGATTTTTTTTTAATAAGATTGTAAAACCTCTGCCCATAGTATTTTTTTATCCATGGTTTTGTCAGTTAATTCTGAATCTAAATGCTGAAGGGCTATTAAGCATATAATTTTTTTTTTTTTTTTAAGAGACAGAGGTAAAACTTGTCATTTGTGTTGGGGAGACAAATGTAAATAAATAATTATAGCTTTGTGTAAAAGGCTCAAATTGAGGTATGTAAGAAGTACTGTGGGAGTTAAAACTTTTAAATTTATTTTCTATATCAAGGGGATGATGAGTGGGCTTGCTTCCCTCCTGCCTTTGTCCCTTTTACTGTATGTAGTTCTGTTCGTTCATTCAGTAACAAGTTGGGCCTTTGTCATACCTTGACTAATTGTTGAACTTATATGTTTTTATTAACAAACAGCAATGTGATGTGAAAAAGTACTGGAAAAAATCCAATCTGCCTGTGTGACTTTGGGGTGGTTATTTAACTTTGTTGGATTTCAGTTTTTCAGTCTTAATTTTTCAAATTTGTGATAACAGATAAGAATGTTGGGAGTGTTAGGTAAACTAAGTGAAAATATTTTGAAATTTTAAAAGGATCATGTTCAGTTTTAGAACATCCTGTTGCCGTCTAGTCGAAACATATTGGCTTGTAACTTGTCAGAAATGAGCTGTCTTGCTGTTTTTCTTTTTGCAGATGCTGCACTTTAAAAAGGATGCTTGTTGTGATCCCCTGCTCAGTGTTTTCCTGGTGAAGTATCACTAATCCATGCTAGAGATAGTGTTCTGTGTAAGAATTTGTAAAGGAAAACATAGTTCCCAGCCTCTTTTGTATTTCATGAGTGTACAAAATTCGTAATACAAAGCTTTATTACTTCAAATTCCTTTGATACCAAGGTTGTACTTAGTTTAATTTGTATTTCCACTGCGTGATCATCATAATGACATTTTGATTTTACAAATATTACGTAAAAAAGCAATGACTTATTCTGCAACCTATTTCTATAATCTAGAAGGGAAGTGGAAGTAAGTCACAAAATAACTCATTACCTTTTTTTGAAGCAACATTTGTAAAATAAAAATATTATGATCACACAGTGAGATATGAATTAAACTAAGTATTAACGGTGCTATCAAAAGGAATTTGAAGTAATAAAGCTTTGCATTACAAATTTTGTTTGCCCACGATATAATCCATAATCTAGAAGTGAAGTCAGGAGCCCTGGTGGTGCAGTGGTTAAGTGCTCAGCTGCTAACCAAAAGGTCGGCAGTTTGAACCCACCAGCCACTCCAGGGGAGAAAGATGTGGCATCTTGCTTCTGTAAAAATTACAGCCTTGGAAACCCTATGGGGCAGTTCTACCCTGTCCTGTAGGGCTGCTATGAGCCAGAATTTAGAAGTGAAGTAGCCAAAGAGAGGATTTTTTTTTTTTTTTTCCATAACTTCTCCTTCTATAATAAAGTTATGTTAGATACAGCTTTGAAGAAATAGAATAAACTAGATTCCATTGCAATTCTCATTTTCATTCTTATTGTAGTTTTTCTTAATGATAGATACTTTGTCAATCTATCTTAGCATATATTTCCCTTGGATGATTAACTGTTTCAAACTTTCAGATCTTATATGAGCAAACATAATTAGGCCAATGTCTCTCATCAGTGAAAAGTCATTCCATTTTCAGCTGCGATGGAAAAGGTTGAATAGCAGTTTTGTTTTTTTTAAAAACCAAGTTTCAATTAGAAATTGGAGCTTGACTCGTGTAATACTGAACTTTTAAAGTACTGGTTTGATCATAACTATCCTGTATAGACAGGGTAGGAAATTATTTCATTTAGCAGATAGTTGAATAGCGTGGTTGTGCAAGACTATTACAGGATTTTTAAATTAGTAAGACAGTGTCCTTGTCTAGAAGGAAGTTAGTCAGTTATAGTCATAACTCAGTTGCTTGTTCCTCATTTTCCTGTACTTTAGTTTTTTCCCCCCGCAAGGCTAAAATTTTTTTTTTTAATTGTTGTAGCTTAAATGAAGTTTATACTTCAAGTTAGTCTCCCATACAAAAATTTATACATGCATTGTTATGTGACCCTAATTGCTCTCCCCATACTGTGACAGCACACTCCTCCTTTCCATACCTGGTTCCCCACGTTCATTCAACCAGCTCCTAACCCTCTCTGCCTTCCCATCTCACCTCCGGACAGAAGCTGCCCATTTAGTCTCTTGTATCTACTTGAGTAAGAGGCACACTCCTCACAAGCATGTCTTTTATGTCCCACAGTCCAGTCCACTCCCTGTCTGAAGATCTTTAGTTATTTTTTGCTATTGTGTTATCTTTTCGTTTTGCAGATGTTTGCAAAGTCTTTATCCGTACTTTTTTTTTTTTTTTTTATGTTGCTGACCACTGTCTATAGACCCTGCCTTTAGTGGACCCTGTTGAAAAGTTAGATGTAAATGCAGATAATTACAGAGGTTATGTACCAGGAGTACATAAGGAATGGGGGCAAGTAACTATCTGGCTTCACAAAGGAGGTGACATTTGAATTGGGGGTTGAAGAACCAAGAAACCTAGAAACAAAGCCGTACATGAATTGTAATGAACATGGAAAAGTTGAGATTGAAAGATAAATGCTGGTCAGATCATGAAGGCATTATATGGCATGCTAAGGATTTGGACTCTATTCTTAATGTGATTTAAATAAGGGAAGTGATCTGATCGGATTTGTATTCTTGAAAGATTACTCTGGTAGAGGTATAGGGGGTGGTTTGGGAGAAATAGAGAACCCCGAATCTCTTATCACTGGGCCAGACTTCTCCCCTGTAGTAGATAAAACTATGGGAGTACATGAAAACACTCAAAATGAAAAGAGAAAAAACCTAGGGAAAGCTTACTGGAGAACACTTTCATTTTAGGAGCTAGAGATAAAGGAGCCAGGAACCCTGAAGACTTAAAAAAAAATAAATAAAAGAATGTGTTATAGGAGACAAGTAGTTAGCAGTGTCAGATACTGCAGAGAGGTTAGGTAAAATAAGTTTTGAGAAAATGGGTGGGTGATTTTAGCCAGAACACTTTCTGTGGATTAATGGGACAGAAGCCAGATTCCATTTGGTTAGAGAGCGAATAAAAAATACTGAGAAACGCTTGGCTCTTAAGCAATCAGAGAACCAAAGATTTACTAAAACCATTTTGAAGCAGAACTGTTAAGATGGTCAGTTTTCAGTTGTAACGCTCATTTAGTTTCTCAGATATTTGGTGGTGATTCTCATTCTTGAAGGAGCCCCGGTGGCACAGTGGTTAAAATGCTCGGCTGCTAACTGAAAGGTTGGTGGTTTGAACCCTCCATAGGAGAAAGATGTGGCAGTCTGCTTTTGTAAAGATTACAGCCTTGGAAATCCTATGGCACGGTTCTACTCCGTCCTGTACGGTCGCTATAAGTCAGAATTGACTTGACGGCAATGAATTTGGTTTTGGGCCTCATTCTTGAATTGGTCATCAGGGAACTTCAAAATTCTTTGCTGGCTGCTTGTCCTGTGACTTAATAGCTATGGAAGAACCATATTTAGGGAGCCTCAGAGATATATTGCAGCCAATTCAGAATGACCAATAAATGATACATTGTATTAAAACCAAATAAGGTATCTGTTTTTTCTCTTGTTCATTTCTAGGTTGGAGAAATGAAGTGTAACAATTCTCATATGTATGAATTGTGGGTAAAAATAAGAGTTTGGAACTAAGTAGCTGTCTCAAAGGAAGGAAGAAGTTTTATTACATGTATCACTATGTTAAAGAAGAAAATAACAAGAATAATTGATTTAAATTCTAGCCTTGAGGGATAATTAGAAAATAACATTTTGAGTATGATTTAAAGTTTTTATATTTTGCTATATAGCTGCCTTAAGTATTTTAGTTTTGCTATAGCGTACTTGAGTTTTAAGCTTATTATGCATTAAGTTTTTAAGAAAATTTTTCTTATTCATAAATTAGACTAATATTAATTTTTAGTGTTCATTTTTTATTATCTTTTTTTTTTTAATTTGAGACATGAGAAGAAACCAATTAAAGAGAAGAAGAGTTTCCTCCTGGTTATCTGAAATATAAATTATCCACATCTGTGACAAACTATTCAGTTTCTCCCCTCTTCCTTCAGAAAAGAGTCTTTGACAGCCAGCTGGTTTAGGGCTTTCCTGGTGCCTACAAAAGGAAGGATACTATATAACCTAACTAGATGGACTGCCTATGGATACTATGGGTAATTACTGAGACTAGTGATTTTGTAAGTGGACGATTTATATGGATATTTGTTAAATTTGAAATGTGGGCACATAATCAAAGTGGGCATTAGCAGCACATATATTAAATGGAATTTTGTAATTTAAAAATATCAGTTCATCTTTCTTGAAAAACATAATGAAAAGGGAGAAAATTCATCTATAACCTATTTTTTTTTTTGTTAAATTTAACTATGGAAAATTTCGGGAAACTGGTTTCCTTAATATGCTGTTCAGCCAAAAGTTTTGGAAGATCTCCATCAAGAAAACAGAATTATTCATCAAAAAGTGAAAACTGTGGGGAAGAAACTTTTGAAGATTTACTTTTGAAGTATAAGCAAATACAGTTGGAACTTGAATGCATCAATAAGGATGAAAAATTAGCTTTGAGTAGCAAAGAAGAGAATGTACAGGAAGACTCTAAAACGTTGAACTTTGAGGACCAAACTAGCACTGATAATGTCAGTATTACAAAGGACTCAAGTAAAGAAGTAGCTCCTGAGGAGAAAACGCAGGTCAAAACTTTTCAGGCATTTGAATTGAAACCACTCAGGCAAAAATTGACTTTACCAGGAGATAAGAACCGGTTGAAGAAAGTTAAAGATGGAACAAAACCGCTTTCCCTGAAATCTGACCCTACTGAATCTAGTCAAGGTAATGGAATTTTAATTTTTAAGTATTTTAATTAGTAATGAGATTCTTTCTTCTTTAAAGGGGTAACTAATTATCTTGGTAATACACTTCATTAAAATTATTCTGATAATTTACCTGTAAATTCTTTTGCATTTTCTAGGTAGGAATCATGTTATTGAGTAACGGCAGGTTTTATTTCTTTTAAACCCTTGTTTTATTTCTTTTCTGGCCTTACATACCATACTGGTCAGGACTTACAATACAAAGTTGAACAGAAGTGATAATAGTGGGGACCTTTGTTCTCTTATTTAAAGGGAATGCTTTTTAAATTTACTGGTAAACATGATCTTTGATAAGTTTTTTATAGCTACCGTTTATCAGGATATGGCATTTTTTTTTTTTTTTTGTATTCCTAGTTTGAGATTTCAGCATGAATGGATGTTCAGCTTTGTCAAATCTTTTTTTGTTCATTGAGATGAACATCTGATTTTTCTCCTTTAATTTGTTAACATAATGGTTTATATTAATTGATTTTTGTAATGTTAAACCATTCTTGTATACCTGTACAAGTAGTTTATGATAAATCATGTTTATATATCATAGGTTTGGCTTAGTTTTTTCTTTTCCTCTTTTTTATTAAAATTTATTTACAAACAAAATTCTCTCTTTTTAGTGTACAGTTCTGCAAATTTTGACAAATGCAATCCATTGTATAACCATTGCCGGCACCACCACAATTAAGATAGAGAACAGTTCCATCACCTCCCAACAATTCCCCCATGTCCCTTTGTAGTAAGCCTCTCCCCCAGTCCTCAGCCCCCCTGGCAACCACTGATTTGTTTTCTGTCCCTAATAGTTTTGCGTTTTCCAGAATGTCGTATAAATGGAATCGTACAACATGTTACCTTTTGATTATAGTCTCTATCAACAGTTACCGTCGAGTTGATTCTGACTCATGGCTACCCTGCCCATGTGCATCAGAGTAGGACTGTGCTCCATAGGGTTTTCCTTGGCTGATTTTTGAAAAGTAAATCGCCAGGGCTTTCTTTGAAGGCAGTCTGAGTGGATTTGAACCTCCAAATTTTCAGTTAGCAGCTGAGTACTTACCCATTTCCACTACCTAGATACTCCTTCTAGCAATTGGCGTAGTGCATCTGAGATTCATCTATGTCGTTATGTATATCAGTAGTTTGTTCTTTTTTATTGTGGAGAAATGTTCCATTGTAAGAAGCCCTTGTGGTGCAACAGTTAAGCTCTTGGCTGCTAGCTGAAAGGCTGGCAGTTTGAACTCACCCAGTGGGTCCACGGGAGAAAGACCTCATGATCTGCTTCTGTAAAGATTACAGCCTAGGAAACCCTATGGGGCAGTTCTACTCTGTTACATGGGGTCGCTGTGAGTAAAAAATTGACTCAACGGCACCCAGCAACACAACAGTACAGGTAGTCCCCAATTTATGATGGGGTTCCATTGCAACGACTCCCTTGTAAGTTGGCTCTGACATAAGTTGAATACTTCTTTTTTTTTTAGTTTTCATTATTATTGCCTTTTATTGTAAGTATCTTTATAAATCCAATCTTTGTCGGTGTCCTAACAATGAAGTCAGTCGTAATGGCTGTGCAGTACATGCGCCATTCAATTGTCATATGTATATAGAGTTGAACTTTGCCAAACTTTCTATCCATTACAACTCCTTACAGTGGTACCGACTTAGGCTTCATTTTAGACCAGGCCATAGCCTGCTATACAGCAGTGTTTTGAGCAGTAAATCGTAACATTGAACATCTGCGAATGATAGCATCAGCAAATTATGTGTTACAACAGTGTATGTAGTACATATTACTAATGATAAGGTGTACCAAAAAAAGACAGTCGTTAAGTGTGGTTCGTTGTAACCAGAATACATTGTAAGTTGAGGACTATCTGTATTCCATTGTGGAGTCTCTAGGGTGGTGCAAGTGGTACCTGAAAGGTTGGAGGTTCAAGTCCACCCAGAAGTGCCTTGGAAGAAAGACTTTGCGATCTACTTCTGAAGAATCAGCAATTTATGTATGGAGCACAGTTCTACTCTGACACACATGGAGTCCCCATGAGTTGGACTCAACTTGGCAGCACTGATATTTTTAGTATTCCATTGTATGGCTGCCCTACAATTTGTGTATCCATTTCCCAGTTGGGGGACATTTAGGTTTTTCCAATTTTTGCAATTATGAATGGTTTGCTAATATTTTGTTTAGAATTTCTTCTTATTCATGGCCTGTAAATTTTTGCCCTTCTTTTTCCTTGTCAAGTTAGGTTATGATACTCATAAAATAAGAATAAAAAGGAAGTTTCCTTTTTATTCTCTGCAGTAGTTCTAAGATTGGAGTCATTCCTGGAATATTTGGAAGATCTTGCTGGTAAAAGTGTCTGGTCCTGGATGGATCCCTCCCCCCGCCTTGGTGGGGGGTGGGGAGAATGATTTTAAATTGCTAACTATTCATGGTTTCCATTTCTGGTTAAGGCAGTTTAGGTGAACTATATTTATCTATTAATGTGTTCATTTCCTATAAGTTGTAAAATGTTTGAAAAGTTATTCCTAAGAATTTCTTTCTTTTTTATTATCTATAGCATTTATAAGTTTTTTTTTACTTCTGCAATTCCCCCAGAAATAGGTCCATAGATTTTAAAACTTATTAGTTTTCAGTTTTCTTTTGCTAAGAGCATTTGAGGCTATAAAATTTTTACCTTAGCTGCATCTCAAATTATGATACATAATTTTTTTCATTCAGTTTTAAATACTTTCTCATTTCTGTTTTTTATTTGCTATGCTTGATCTATCAATTATTGAGAGAAATTTGTTAAAATCTGCCACTATGATGGTGAATTTATGTTTTCCAGTTTTTGCTTTAAATACTTTGAGGCTGGGAGATTGACCCATTATTATGTAGTCACCTTCGTTATCTCTAATAATGTTTTTGCCTAAAAGACTATTTTGTCTCACTACCACTATCTTCATAATTATTTATGCCTCTTATATTGTTTTCCATCCTTTTAATCTTTCTATATTCTTATGTCTCAAATGTCACTTGTGTATAACAAAGTTAGGTTGCATTTTTAATCTAGTTTATAGTCTTTATTTTCGAACTGGAACGTAGTGCATTCATATTTTTTATGATTACTGATACTTGGATTTATTTCCTTTTCCTTTTTTTGGTTGCCTCTTTTAATTCTTCATACCATTTTTTCTTTTACTAGTTTTGAAGTTAAATGCTAAGTTTCTGGTTTCATCTTGGTTGATTTAGGATTGTAACATGAATTCTTAGCAGTGTTTTCCCACTTTCTCTGGGACCTTTATCCACTTTCTCTTTGAGGCTTCTTTTCTGTGTGTGAGTGCTGAAACCATTTATTTTTATTGAGAAGGGGTATCGTTAACCCGATTATGTTAATGTACCTTAATTAATTTCTTTTTAAAAAAACTTTATTTTTAGTGAAAATATACACAGCAAAACCTGTTCCCATTCAGCAGTTTCTAGACATATTGATCAGTGACATGGGTTGTATTTTTCACATTGTATCAACATTCTTGTTATTTCTGTTCTAGTTGTTTTACTCCCAATGACTTAAACTCCCTGGCCCCGAACCTTCTTGTTTGTGTTTTAGAATATAGCTGTTGTCCATTTGGTTTTATATAGATAATTTTTTAAAACAGCACATGTAATACTCAAGGGTGACAATCTTTTCTTATTGATTATTAAACAGTTAGCTTAAAGATGACTTCAGGGGATATTTTCAATTCAAGGTTTAAAGAGTACTCGGGACAATAGCTTTGGGGACTCCTCCAGCCTGAATACATTCAGTAAGTCTGAATTCTTTAAGAATTTGAAGTTCTGTTCCACATTTTTCTCCCTTTCTATCAGGATCCATCTGTTTTGTCCCTCCTGATCAGAATGTTCGGTAGTGGTAGCCGGGCACCATCAAGTTCTTCTGGTCTCAAGGTAGAGGAGGCAGTGGTTCACAGAGACAGTCCTGTAGTTTGGCTCCTTCTCTGATTCTTGGGTTTCCTGCTTTCACTTTTGTTCCAAATGAATAGAGACCAGTAGTTGTATTCTCTTTAAGCCTTCTTATTAGAAACATATTTGAGCTTTCCATCTGAAAATTTAAACACCCCCCTCCTCTCCATCCTGTTTTCCCTTAATCTCTGTCAAATAATTCTCTTTTCAACCAGACTTATGGAAAGGCTAGTCTGTACCTACTGTCTTTACCTCTCATTCTCTTATTAACCCAATACAGTCTGATTTTCTACCTCCATCACAATACTGAAGCTGTTCATGACAGGGTTACATACGACCTGACTGCAAAATTTAATGGATAGTTGTCATTTTATTCATTCATTAAACAAAAATTAATCAAGCACTTTATTCTGGGCTCTTAGAATTATGTTAATGAACAAAATAGATAATCATTTATGCCTTCATGGGCATGCCTTTATGCCTTACATTTCAGAAGGGGGGACAGATAAGTAGATGTGATAAACAAATTATCTGTTATGTTAGAAGAAAACTGTTAATGGAAGGTGGAAAACACAGCAGGGTAAGTAGGAGGGGAGCAGGGGATATAGATTGCAGTATTAATAGGGTGGTCAGGATAGGCCTCAATTTGAAGGTGAGATTTAAAGAATTTAAGGGCGGTAAGGGAGTAGCTAAATGGGTATCTGGAGAAAGAAGTTTCTAAGGAAAGGCGATAGCTAGAGCAGTGGTTTTCAAAGTGTGGTCCCTGGACTGTTATTACCAGGAACCTGATGGAAATGCAGATTTTGAGGCCTAACCCAAATCTGCTAAATCAGAAACTGTGGAAATAGGGCCAGCAATCTGTATTTAACAAGCACCCCTGCTGATTCCAGTGCATGCTAAAGTTTGAGAATCACTGAACTATGGAGTAATGACCCTAAGGCAGAAGGGTGCCTGGCAGGTTTGAGAAAAAACAAGAATACTTTTGCTACTCTGGAAGAGATAGTGAGGGGGATGAGTAGTGGGGGAGAGGAGGTCAGAGGTGATGGGTGGGGCAGATCGTGTAGAGCCTTGTAAGAATTCTGATTTTTTCAAAGTGAAATGGGGACCTATTAAAGAGTCTTGAGCAAAGAACTGACATAATTCGTTGTTTACTTTCAAAAGATTACTCTGGCTGCACTTTTGAGAATATTCTGTAGGAGGTAGAGTATTCTATAGATGTATCTCCTCACTTGTCAACTACTTCTTTATCTGACGTTTCGCATTTATGACATCCTATTTTGAGCATTAACAACGTACATCTGGCAGTAATGGATGCCTAGGTGTGAAGCAAAAGTAACAATGGCTTGATGATTAAGGTTATGTGTCAACTTGGCTAGGCCATGATTCTCAGTGGTTTGGCGGTTATGTAATGATGTAATTTGGCAGTTATGTAATGATGTAGTCATCCTCCATTTTGTGATCTGATGTGGTCATCCTCCATTTTTACATAATGCCAGTATTCTCACAACGACTAGTCTTTGGAACCTAACTATATTGATCAATAGTGGATGTACTACATTCAGGGATGTTTTTCTCTCTATCATTGAAATTTTTTTGTTTTTTATAATACCATATGCATCTGAATTTTCTTAAAACTTTTCTGATTTTCTTTTTGTTTTTTTTTGTTTTTTTTTCCATTTGTAACTTCTTAACTGTTGATGTCCTCTGTGTTCCACCGTCTTAGGGTGTTCTTATTTATTATGATTGTTAACTATCATCTATATGCTGATGACTCTATCCCCAGCTCAGCTTGATAATTTTTTAAATACTGCATAACTGCAGAAGACCAATTTTAATTTTGGAAATTTTGAGTAAGAATGGAAATAATTTTTTTGTAGAGACTCATGACAGTGGAGAACAGTGCCTAACTATATGCTTGGTCAATTAGGCAATAATCTGCATTTATTTATCTTTGTGTAAATTTAGTTTTATTGTCTGGAATTTATGGCTTGTGCTTGTTTTTAGGTAGCATTGTGCTCATAAGGTACTTTTGAGGTTAATTGGTACCTTAAGGGAGGTGCTGCCACTTTTTATAGACAAGAGAGATAATATAATCAACTAATAGGCTTCTCATGACCTGATGGAATTCATAGTTTTCTTATGTAGGAGAAAAGTTTAATGCTCTCTGTATTTATTAGTGGAGGACTGCTTGTCCCAGTTTTTTTTCTCCTGTTGATTTTTGTCTAATAGATATTGCTATTTTGGTGTTTTTTGAAGTACAGGCAGTTTTGCTATAACATGACATATATATCCCTAAAAAATCACCACACTGTGCAAAACTGCACAATAAAAACGACAGGGCTTATTGGGGAAAATGGGGCTGGAGGCACAGCACTCAAAAACTTTGTCACTGCCATGTTAAAAAAGATAGGAATCTTAAAAAAAAAAAAAAAAAGTAGTACAGTTTTACATGTTAAATTATTTTAAGAAAAAGAACTGAAATAATAAATACAGCACTTTACCTTTAAAAAACCTAAAGTGTGCTTGTAGAAGTGAAAGGGTTGCTGCTTATAAGTTATTGTGAGGTAGTAGACGGAGGGTTATCTGAAATTGGACAGTAAGTTGTAACACCAGATGTGAATGGGTATGGCTCATAACATACAGTGAACTGATTGGCTGGTAGCTGTTTGAAGTATGTGTGTGGGCTCACCAGGGTGCAGTTTTCTGTATTTTCCTAGTGTTTCTCGAGGACAAAATAGCACATAAGCAAGCATGAGATTTGTACCCTGCTCAAATTGTTTCCTAATGTACGAGTCACATTGCAACAAATTCACATTTCTGAAGCAAGCATCAAAGCAGAACTCACGAACCTCAGAATTTGGCGATCATCTTCTATTTTTCTTGTCTAAAGCACTTGATTAGTAATTTTTCTAATCGTTGAATAAGTTGCCTATTCTTTCACCAGTAGACCCACTTAAGCAATCACATTATCTATCTCAATACTGTTGTAATGCACTCTAACTTCACTGTGTGAGGTGTAGAACTGTTGTAGCTTAAGATAATATATAGATGTAAGGTTTGTAAACTACTTTATCAGAAATCTGGGCCCAAGACTAGAATTCTGGAAAAATGTGATCATATGTGTAGATGGACTTAATTTTGTTGATACAGTCAGTGGATTATGAACAAGTTCCATTCCTAAGTCTGTCTTTAAGTTGAATTTGTACACAAATTGGAACAGTTAGGTATGATTCGTATCTAATATCAGGCAAACATTTGTCTTAGTATATAGGATGTAGTTACCTTTCTATGCATAAAAAACATTAAGGAAACACTTCCAGATACACTAAAACATCTTTAACATAACGTCTTAGTTATCTAGTGCTGATGTAACAGATATACCCTAAGTGGATGGCTTTAACAAACAGAAATTTATTCTTTCACAGTGTAGGAAGCTAGAAATCCAAATTCAGGGCGCCAACTCCAGGGAAAGGCTTTATCTTTTTGTCAGCTGTGGTAGAAGGTCCTTGTCATCAATCTTCCCTTGGGTCTAGGAGTTTCTCAGCACAGAGACCCCAGCGCTCCACTCCCTGCTCTGCTTTCTTGGTGGTAGGAGGTCCCTCTCCTCTCTGCTCGCTTCTCTCTTTTATGTCTCAAAAGAGATTGACTCAAGATGCAACCTAATCCTGTAGAATGTGTCCTGCCGCATTAACATACCTGCCTCTAATCCTGCCTCGTTAACATCATAAAACCCACCGCCTTCCAGTGATTCTGACTTACCTGACCCCATAGAGTTTCCACGGCTGTAAATCTCTATGGAAACAAACTGCCACATCTTTCTCCTGAGGAGCCCCTGGTGGTTTCAAACTGCTGACCTTTCCATTAGTAGTTGATTGCTTTAACCACTGCGTCACCAGGGCTCCTTCATTAACATAGAGGTTAGGATTTATAACACATAGGATGATTACATCAGATCACTACATGGAGAACAGCCACACAATACTGGGAACCATGGCCTACCCAAGTTGACACACATTTTAGAGGGATACAATTCAGTCTATACCCACTTCAGACAAGTTGATTCTGACTCATAGCTACCCTGTAGGATAGAGTAGAACTGCTCCGTAGGATTTCCAAGGAGTGGCTGATGGATTCGAACTGCTGACCTTTTGGTTAGCAGCTGAGCTCTTAAGTACTGTGCCACTAGGGCTTCCTACAGATAATAATACAGTAATAATAATAATGTTATGATGCACATTGCAGAGTAGTGCCTGTTATTAAAAACCATTGTATGTACCTCGAATTTTTAATATAATAGGCTTTGTAGGTTTTTTTCATAATTACAGGTTGTACGTGAGTCATAGGTTCATAACCCAAGGTCTGCCTATACTTAAAACTACTTCTGCTATGCTTTTCTAGATAAATAGAGGACCACAAATCTAATATACTCTCTAAATGTTAAATTCATTTCAACTTCAGAGGAGACAGAATTAATCATTTTATTTATCAGTGTAGGTTATCTATTTAGTAATGACGCTTTGCTTCTTGTCTATCCATTCCATAAGTTCTGTTTTTGAAATAATTATTTTTAGTTCAGAGTTCATTTTACCAAAGTGTAGTTCAATTTATTATTTAATATTTTGAATCATTTTGCCTCATAACTTGCAGAAATGAGGCTGATATTAGGTTAAGTTTGGTCAGATTTTCATTCCCTCACAACATTCTTTCCTTTTGATTGAGAGATTGACAGAATGAGACCCTTTAATGAGATTCTTTAAAGTAATTATTACTAAATAATATGTAAATTATTTTATTTAAGATTGATTATGATTATTAGAGTATTCAAAAGATGCTGTTTTATTTTAAAGGATTAGAAGATAAAGAACAAAATTTAACAAGAAGAGTTAGTACTTCAGATATTCTGTCTGAAAAGGTAAGATACTGCTTTGTGGGACTGGATATCTGTACAACTGATTCTTGCACTTCATTATTCTTTTGAAAGGGAAATTCTGTCTTTATACTCATCTTTTTCATCATTGCCATATCCCCTATTTGTACATAAGCCTTAAAGATTAGAAAATCTGGAGGGATATCTTTGAGTCTTTTTCCACTGGGTTCTGCAAATGCTTAATTGAAGTGTTATATATATCCATAGATGATCTTTTTGTTTGTTTTGTAACTTTTCATTTTGATCCAGAGATTTTCTTTTCCTAATTTTTTTTGGGATTAGCTTGCGTGTTAAAGCTTTGGTATTAAAATAGACCTTAACCTGTTGTCCAATTCTAGCTCTTCCTCTTATTAGTTGAGTGACCTGTGTTACCTGTTTAGCCTTTGCTTGCCTCTTTTTCTCTGTTCTCTGGGTTGTTTTGAGGCTGCAGCAGGATAAAGTACTGAAGGATCAAGAACTATATCTGACATGAGATAAGAATAACCCAAGCTTTCTCTTTATTGAATTAGAGATTTGAAATAATTTCTTCTATTGAGATTTCAATTTGTTTCTAGGAGTAAATGGAACTATTTCAAAGAGCCTAGGAGATTTAGGAAAAAGATGATCCTGAATTTGGGAATGATAATTCAGTAATATACAGTAATAAGTGCATTTATAGATAGATATATAAAATATATGTGTATATATTTGTGTGTGTGTGTGTTTGAATATCCTCAAAATAACCCTATGAAGTAAGTTGATATTCATGTTTTACAGAAAAGGTAAGGTTCATTTAGGTAGATTAAGTGACTTGCTTAAAGTTACATAGGAGTTAAGTGTCAGAGCAAGGAGTTGAGTGAGGTTCTCTGACTACTAGTTCAGGGTCCTTCTTGCCATTCAAGTAGCTGCTTCAAGTAGCATGTAGTTGTGGGCAGAATCAATCATTTCTTGCTTTCATCTAAAAAGTAGTAGTTGCAAAAAGTAATCGAAGACTTTTAAGTGTTAATGGAACAGTGTTGATATTTTTGTTTTTGTTAAACTATAGATTAGAAATGTCCACTAGGATTTCCTATGACAATACAAACGTTCTAAGTCTATGGTCTCCATTAATGGTAGCCATTAGCCACATATGGCTATTAAGCATTTGAAATGTGGCCACTGTGACTGAGTTCAATTTTTAATTTTGGTTAATTTAAATTTATTAGCCACAAGTAGCTCATCCCTATCATATTTGACAGCACAGCTCTAGAACTTCAGTACTAGGCGATAGGATATGATATGTTTAAGCGACTTAGAGTAGAAAAGGAGTCATGATAGTTTTTGAACTCATTTTTTACATGTATTTCTTAATAGTGGAAGGGGTAATTGTATCCTGGTTTGGGTAAACTGAAGTGCTAAAGTATGTGTTGATAGTTCAATTAGGGATTTGTAGTAGCTCATATTAAGGGGAAATCAGTATGTCGGATAAACTGTTTTCTTTACGCTTGAGAATAGAAAAAATTTAATTGCATCTTAGGAAAAAAATGTAATCTCTACTTACAAGAAAAATTATTAGATAAGTGGGCCTTAACTTTTTGGAGTCTTAGACTTTTTTGACTCTTGCCCTCACCAGCACACACCCACACCCACACATACACACAAATACAAAGGAAAAAAACATACACTTTTGCATTTAACTTCAGGGAGTGGGGAGGCTAAGGAATCCTCCTCCTTCCTCCCCAAAATCCATGAACTTCAATTAAGAACCTCTACTTAGGTAGCTTGATGTTTTTAGTATATTTAAGCTAAAATTGAAGAATAGGTTACTTTTTTAAATTATCTCAACAAAAAGGTAGAATGGAAAATTAATAACTTATTTCAGACTTTCGGGCAAAATGGCAGTATAGACAGAAGTACCACGCCATCTCTCCACAGCGAAGATCCTAAAAACTAAGTCAAACAGAGATAAACGTCAGTCCTAAAACCCTAAGCATCAAATGAAGAGATAAAGAACTCAGCCAAGCACCGAATGGTATAAGAAACTGACAGAGAACAGAGAGCAAGGAGAGATAAACATGCAGAGGTCCCTTTTCAGCTAACGCAGCATGGATCCACCATCTTGGACTCCTGTCAGAGATCGTGAACAGGAAGTACGGGAAAGCAGCTTCACGGAGCTTCCAGCAGGAGACAGAAGAACCAGTAACCAGTGATATATGCTTTCCCACCCCTCACCTTTCTTCATCCCCACTCGGCCTCCTCTACTTCCTGCAGTCCAGTCACAGTCTCTTGGCTAGGAAGCACCGTCTTCATCCCTGGGCTACTTGGATTCCACCTGCCTGCACTGGCCGGCTCCCTGAGTGCCATTTGTTGGTTGCTGGTGTTGCTTTTTTCCACTTCTTTTGGTTTCTCCCATGCCTCTCACCACCTCCTCCTCCTTTCTCTTAAATACCTGGCTCCCTGTGCCATCTTTGCTTCTTCCTGAAAGGCTGTGAAACACCCGCTTCACTGTGAAACTGCTTCCCGGCCCGTGCTGCCACGCTGGTGGGATCCCCGGGGCTTTTTTTTGTTTTGTTTCTTTTGATTTGTTTGTTTGTTTTCTTTTTATTTTCTAGGCTTAGGAGCCCCTTCTAGCCAGGCAGTACTACGCGGCTTGGGAGCTACTCCCGCAGTCTGCGCAGCTGCTCAGTGGGATCCCTGAGCATATTTCTTTTTTCTTGGTTTTGTGTTTTTATTTTTTCTCTCTTCTTCCCTTTTTGTCTTTCCTCATTTCTCAGTTTTTTTGTCTCTCTATATTTCTCTTCCTGTCTCCTGAATACCTGGCGTGGTGTGACATCTCTACCACTTCTAGCCAGGCTGTACTTCATGGCCTGGGAGCAACTTCCCCAGTCTTCGCAGTCACACTGGTGTGATCCCTGGGGGCTTTTCTTTTCTTTTTTTTCCTTCTAATTTTTATTTATTCTTTTGCCCTTTTTCTTTTTTTTCCCTTCTGTTTTTCTCTATTTCTCAGTCTCGTCTCTCCACTCCAACAGCAAGTTCCCATAGCACTCTTTTTTGTTTGTTACTTTTTTTTTGTGACTCCTCTTCCTTTCTCCTCTATCTCCTCTTTACCAAACCCATCTTAGCTCCTCATAGCACGATCTCCCCCCTCCTTCCTGCCTACCTGCACCGTGTGCTGAACATCACCCCCCTGCAAGCAGCACAGGCACAGCCTATTGGAACCTGCCTTGCACTGATTCCTGGCCTGCCCTGTCGGCCGTAGTACATGCACAACCCATCCTAGCAACTCCCCTTCAGCTGGACCTGCTCTGTTGTACCATACCTGAGCAACTGACCCTGTCCATTGGAGAAGCAGGTGAAAAGTATCATGCCCACAGATAAGCAAGCAACAAAGAACACACAGCCCGACTGCTCAGACATAACCAAATAAAACAGAAAAGCAGGACGAAGTCAATCTATAATCAGTAAATGAGGAAAATAACTACTGAATGTCCCGAAGACAGCAGACAATATCAAAACATTTTAAAAAAACAGGGCAAGATGGATCCAGTAGGCATCCAAAATAAAACACCAGATGACTTCCCAGTAGAAGAAAAGGCACTAGAACTACCCGATAGGGAATTCAAATCTCTGGTATTCAGAGCTTTCCAAGAGTTGAAGCAAAAAGCAGACAAAAATGAGGAAAAAATAGACCAATTCATGGAAAAGGCAGGCAAATTCATGGAAAGTACAGACATGAAAGAATTCAGGAAAATAATACAGCAACAAAATGCCAAAATAAATTCACAACTAGAAATCATACAGAAACAACAATTAGAAATCCAAAAGATAAACAAGATTTCAGAAATGAATAGTGTCATAGAAGGGCTGAGGAGCAGGTTTGAAACAATGGAAGACAGGATCAGTGAAATTTAAGACAAGCACTTGGATAAAACTCTGAGGAAAAATCAGGAAAAAAAGAATGAACAAAAATGAAGAAATCCTGAGAATGATGTGGGATACAATCAAAAGCAAAAATTTGCCAGTGATTGGAGTTCCAGAACAGGGGGAGAAAACAGAAAACACGGAGATGAGAAGCTGACCATCCAAGATGCTTAACAAACCCTATATAGGCGAGACCCCAAAAGAAAATCCTCAAGGTGTATCATAATTATACTCACTAAATCAAAGACAAACAAAGACTCCTGAGAGCAGCTTGAGAAAAACGAAAAGACACATACAGAGGAGAAACAATAAGACTAAACTTGGATTATTCGGCAGAAACCATGCAGGCAAGAAGGCAATGAAATGACATATATAAAATCTTAAAATAAAAAATTGCCAGCCAAGAATAATACATTTTGCAAAACTCTTGTTCAAATATGATGGTGAAATTAGGACATTTCCAGATAAAAAGAAATTAAGGGCTACATAAAAACCAAACCAAATTTTCAAGAATTATCAAAGGGAATCCTTCAATCTGAGAACAAAGAACATCAGATCACAGGCTGAATCTAGGATGCAGGATCGTACCAGCCAGATACCAACCTAGGAAATGAACTCTCAAGTTCTATCCAAAACCAAAAGAATTACAACAGGGAACCAGAGAGGTTAATCTGTAAATGACAACAACATCAACAATAAAAGAGGGAATAAATGGTGTAGGTATAGAACCTTCTAACAGAGAGGAAGGCAAGGCGATACTGAGTAATAATAGACTGCTTCAAACCTAGGAAGATAAGGGTAAATTTCAAGGCAACCATAAAGAAAGTTAACAAACCTACTTATTAGAATAAAAGAGAAAAACATAAAGTCTCAGTAAAAAACAAAACATTCAAAAACAAAAGAAATTTTTAAAAAATCCACAGACGAAAGGAATTCAGCACAGGAGAGTACGAGGAACAAAGAAAACTTCAGCACCACAGAAAAAAGCACTATAAAATGACAGTAATAAACTCACACCTATCAATAACTACACTGAATGTAAATGGCCTAATTGCACCCATAAAGAGAGAGTGACAGAATCGATAAAAAAACAGGATCCATCAATATGCTGTCTACAAGAGACACACCTTAGAAACAAAGATGTAAATTTATTACAAATCAAAGGATGGAGAAAATATATCAGGCAAATAGTTATCAAAAAAGAGCAGGAGTGGCAATACTAATCTCAGATAAAATAGACTTTAAAACAAAATCCACCATAAAAGACAAAGAAGGCCACTATATAGTGGTTAAAGGGATGATCCAGCATGAAGACATAACCATAAAAAACATCTCCACACCCAATGACAGGGCTCCCGAGTACAAACTAACAGTACTGAAAAGAGAAATTGACAGTTCCACAATAATAGTAGGAGACTTCAACACACCACTCTGGGTGAAGATGTAAATTTATTAAAAATCAAAGGATGGAAAAAAATATATCAAGCAAACAACTACTAAAAAAGAGCAGGAAGGGCAATACTAATCTCAGATAAAATAGACTTTAAAACAAAAGCCACCATAAAAGACAAAGGACACTATATAATGATTCAGGGGATGATCCATCATGAAGACATAACCATAATAAACATCTATGCACCCAATGACAGGGCTCCCAAATACATAAAACAAACTAAAAGCACTGAAAAGATAAACGGACAGTCCCACAATAATAGTAGGGGACTTCAACACACCACTCTCAGTAAAGGACCGAACATCTAGAAAGAAACTCAGCAAAGACACAGAAGACCTAAAGGACACAATTAGCCAACTTGACCTCATAGATATATATAGAACATCAACAGTTGCAAAGTACACATTCTTTTCCAATGCACATGGAATGTTTTCCAGAATAGACCACATCTTAGGCCACAGAGCAACCCTCAACAAGATCCAAAATGTTGAGATAATAGAAAGTATCTTCTCTGACCACAGTGCCATCAAGGTAGAAATTAACAACAGGAAGAGCAAGGAAAAAATCAATTACATGGAAACTGAAAAACAACTTGCTTACATACCACTGGGTAACAGAAGACATCAGAGATTGAATCAAAAAATTGCTAGAATCAAATGAGAACAAAAACACATCATACCAAAACATGTGGGAAACAGCAAAGACAGTACTCAGAGGACAATTTATAGCAGTAGATGCGCGCGCGCGCACACACACACACATCAAAGAAGGGACAAAATCAGAACATTAACTACACAACTCGAACAAATTGAGAACAGTAAAAAAAAAAAGAAAAGAAAAGCTGCAGCTTCCAGAAGAAAGGAAATAATAAAGATCAGAGCAGAAATAAAGGAAATAGAGAGCAGAAAAACAAAGGAAAGAATCGACAAAACCAAAAGTTGGTTCTTTGAAAGGATCAACAAAATCGACAATGCACTGGCCAGACTGACAAAAGAAGAACAGGAGAGGATGCAAATAACCCAAATAAGAAATGAAATGGGGGACATTACAGCTGACCCATCTGGAATAAAAAGGATAATAGAGTATTATGAAAAACTATACTCCAACAAATTTGAAAACCTAGAGGAAATGGATAAATTTCTAGAAACACATTACCTACTGAGACTAACACAAAGTGATGTTGAAAATCTGAACAGACCTATAACAAGAGAAGACATTGAAAAGGTAATAAAAAAAATTCCAACGAAACTGGCCCAGATGGTTTCACTGGAGAGTTCCCTACCAAACATTCAGAGAAGAGCTTATTGTAGTACTACTCAAACTATTTCAGCACATAGAAAAAGAAGTGGCACTGCTGAATTCAATCTATGAAGCCAGCATAACCCTGATACCAAATCCAGGGAAAGATGCCACAAAAAAAGAAAATTACAGAGCAATATCTCTCATGAAGATAGATGCAAAAATTCTCAACAAAATTCTAGCCAATAGAATTTAGCATCATATCAAAAAAATAGTACACCACGACCAAGTAGGATTCATACCAGGTATAGAAGGATGGTTCAACATTAGAAAATCCATCAACGTAATCCACCACATAAGTAAAATGAAAGAAAAGAATCACACGATCATCTCAGTTGATACAGAAGGCATTTGACAAAGTCCAACACCCATTCCTGATTAAAACCGCTCAATAAAATAGGTACACAAGGGAAATTTCTCAACATAATGGAGGACATTTATGCAAAACCAACTGCCAACATCATTCTTAATGGAGAAAGGCTGAAAACTTTCCCCTTGAGAGCAAGAACAAGACAAGGATGCCCTTTATAACCACTCCTGTTACACATTGTCTGGAAGTCATAGCTCGAGCAATAAGGCAAGAAAAAGAAATAAAGTGCATACAAATTGGTAATGAAGAAGTTAAACTGTCTCTGTTTGTGGATGATATGATACTATAAGTAGAAAATCTAAAGACTCCATGAGAAAACTACTGGAACTAATAGAAAGATTCGGCAGAGTAGCAGGATACAAGGTAAACATACAAAAATCGGTTGGATTTTTACATACCAATAAAGAGAACAATGAAAAGGAAATCAGGAAAACAATACCATTTATAATAGCCCCTAAAACAGTAAAATACTTAGTACTAAATCTAACCAGGGATGTAAAAGACCTGTACAAAAAAACCTACAAAACGCTACTGCAAGAAACCTGAAAGGATCTACATAAATGGAAAAATACTAAATAGACGGTAGATAAGTGGTAACTTTGGTGAAGGGTAAGACAGTACACAATACTAGGGAAGCCAGCACAACCGGTACAAGGGAAGATCATGGAAGCTCTATAGACACGTCCAAACTCCCCGAGGGACCTAATTGCTGGGCTGAGGGCTGTGGGGACCATAGTCTTGGGGAACATCTAGCTCAATTGGCATAACATAGTTTATAAAGAAAATGTTCTACATTCTACCTTGGTGAGTAGCGTCTGGGGTCTTAAAAGCCTGTGAGCAGCCATCTAAGATACTCTACTAGTCTCACCCCTTTGGGAGCAAGGGAGAATGAAGAAAACAAGATACAAGGGAAAGATCAGTCCAAAGGAAGAATGGACTACAAGTACCACAGCCTCCACCAGATTGAGTCCAGTACAACTAGTTGTTGCCTGGCTACCACCACTGACTGGTCTGACAGGGATCACAACAGAGAGTTAAGACAGAGCTGGTAAAAAATGTAGAACAAAATTCTAACTCCCAAAAAAAGACCAGACTTCTGGCCTGACAGAGACTGGAGAAACCCCAGGAGTGTGGCACACGGACACCCTTTTAGCTCAGTAATGAAGTCACTCCCGAGGTTCACCCTTCAGCCAAAGATTAGACAGGCCCATAAAATGAGACTAATGGGGCACAACAGTTCAGGGGCGAGAACTATAAGGCCGGAGGGGACAGGAAAGCTGGTAAGAAGGAACCCGAGGTTGAGAAGGGATAGCGGTGCCATGTCATGGTGTTGTTAACCATTGTCATAAAACAATTTGTATAGTAACTGTTTAATGAGAAACTATTTGTTCTATAAACCTTCAGCTAAAGTACAATAAAAAAAATTCATTTCAATCTGAAAATAGTTCTCAAACATCTGCTTTTAACATACCTTCCTATTTCAGCTTCTCTAAAGAAGTCGTTGCCGTTTAAAATATTTTAAATATTCAAATAATTATTTGTAGCTGTAGAACACATAATGTTCAGTTATAAGCAAATCTCTACAGATTTTTTTTTTATTAAAGATTAATCTATAAAGAGAATTTGTAAATTTCCGTCTTGACATTCAGGGTAACCTGTTTTCTGTATTACTTGTGAAACTAGTAAATCACGTGATTATTGAACCTGGACATTTCTTTAAAGGGAATAGTTTTTTTAAGTTTGTGAATGCCATTCCCTTACGCATCTTGCTGTAGTTTTCAGTTATTATTGTCCATGTGGCACGAAATAATTGCCAGTTGTTGTCATTATGGGGTTGCTGTGAGTCGGAATCGACTTGACGACGTTAAGTTTTGTTTTTTTGGGTTTGGTGTCATTATAAATTCACATCAAAGGATGTGACATGAATCATGTAGATTGGAAACTACATGTAGTAGGAAACTTACCAACCCTACTTCTAACCTTGCTGTCCATCAACATTGCCAATTCACAGTATTCGCAGTAATTTTGGCTATAGACTAGTGACAGTGATGATGAGATGTAAGTAGAATACCTCTTTCAGGCAGTCCAACCCTTTCACTTCATTTCTTTCTTACAGCTCCTGGGCTCTTTTGATTTCATCTTCCACTTGCTACCATCAGGTTTTTACTCTTTTTAGTTTGGAAAGGCCAGTTAAATTGTATTCTCTAACCCTTAGACTTGCCTCTGCATAATTCCGTTCAATCTTTTATAAGCTTCTCTCTACCCTCCCAGCCCTATAAACTTACATATATACATATACCATCCACAGATTGATCTTTTGTTGGTATTAGAGGGACTGAATTAGAGTGTTAGGCTATGGTAAGTAAGTTGCCATATTTTATCTATGTTTGTCTTTTGAATATTTGCCTTAAAATGAACTTTAAATTCTGAGCTATAAAAAGGTTTATGACTTGCTCGGGGAACATCTAGCTCAATTGGCGTAACACAGTTTATAAAGACAATGTTCTACATTCTACCTTGGTGAGTAGTGTCTGGGGTCTTAAAAGCCTGTGAGCGGCCATCTAAGATACTCCACTGGT